>NW_027311528.1:0-25406 GCF_047496795.1 Chiloscyllium punctatum | reverse complement strand
AATCCCCCTTCCCCCCCCCCCCCCACTATCAACATCCTGGGGGTTACTGTCTCCAACAAGAGAGAGAGAGAATCTCACCATCGCCCCCTTGATGTTCAATGGTGTTACCGTCACTGAATCCCCCTTCCCCCCCCACCCCACTATCAACATCCTGGGGGTTACCGTCTCCAACAAGAGAGAGAGAGAATCTCACCATCGCCCCCTTGATGTTCAATGGTGTTACCGTCACTGAATCCCCCTTCCCCCCCCCCCCACTATCAACATCCTGGGGGTTACCGTCTCCAACAAGAGAGAGAGAATCTAACCATCGCCCCCTTGATGTTCAATGGTGTTACCGTCACTGAATCCCCCTTCCCCCCCCCCACTATCAACATCCTGGGGGTTACCGTCTCCAACGAGAGAGAGAGAATCTAACCATCGCCCCCTTGATGGTCAATGGTGTTACCGTCACTGATCCCCCTTCCCCCCCCCACCCCACTATCAACATCCTGGGGGTTACCGTCTCCAACAAGAGAGAGAGAGAGAATCGAACCATCGCCCCCTTGATGGTCAATGGTGTTACCGTCACTGAATCCCCCTTCCCCCCCCACTATCAACATCCTGGGGGTTACCGTCTCCAACAAGAGAGAGAGAGAATCTAACCATCGCCCCCTTGATGTTCAATGGTGTTACCGTCACTGAATCCCCCTCCCCCCCCACTATCAACATCCTGGGGGTTACCGTCTCCAACGAGAGAGAGAGAATCTAACCATCGCCCCCTTGATGTTCAATGGTGTTACCGTCACTGAATCCCCCCTTCCCCCCCCCCCCCACTATCAACATCCTGGGGGTTACCGTCTCCAACGAGAGAGAGAGAATCGAACCATCGCCCCCTTGATGTTCAATGGTGTTACCGTCACTGAATCCCCCTTCCCCCCCCCCCCCCCCACTATCAACATCCTGGGGGTTACCGTCTCCAACAAGAGAGAGAGAGAATCGAACCATCGCCCCCTTGATGTTCAATGGTGTTACCGTCACTGAATCCCCCTTCCCCCCCCCCCCCCACTATCAACATCCTGGGGGTTACCGTCTCCAACAAGAGAGAGAGAGAATCGAACCATCGCCCCCTTGATGGTCAATGGTGTTACCGTCACTGAATCCCCCCTTTCCCCCCCCCACCCCCACCCCACCGCGAGTATCTAGGTCCGAGGAGTTACTGGGACTCAGTCACAGCAGTGTGTACCATCTACAAGGGGAACTGTCTGGGAGAGACTGGGGGTGGGGGGGAGAGAGACAGAGAGACAGACACAGGGGAACCGTGTGGTCGGGAGGGAGAGAGAGAGAGGGAGGGAGAGAGGCCGTGATATCTCACCACGATATCCAAGCATGTCTCTCGCCGATAATTATCGTTTATCTGACCGCACCTAAAGGTTAATAAAACACTGAGTGAAACCAGACCATGGAAACGGGTCCGCACATAAATAGGACAGCACCAAAAGCTTAATGTCCCACATAGACTCCCTAAAGTATAGGAGGGGAATGGGTCAGTGCTGAGGGAGTGGGCCCTGTCGGAGGGTCAGTGCTGAGGGAGTGGGCCCTGTCGGAGGGTCAGTGCTGAGGGAGTGGGCCCTGTCCGAGGGTCAGTGCTGAGGGAGTGGGCCCTGTCGGAGGGTCAGTGCTGAGGGAGTGGGCCCTGTCCGAGGGTCAGTGCTGAGGGAGTGGGCCCTGTCGGAGTGTCAGTGCTGAGGGAGTGCCGCACTGTCGGAGGGTCAGTGCTGAGGGAGTGGGCCCTGTCGGAGTGTCAGTGCTGAGGGAGGGCCGCACTGTCGGAGGGTCAGTGCTGAGGGAGTGGGCACTGTCGGAGGGTCAGTGCTGAGGGAGTGGGCACTGTCGGAGGGTCAGTGCTGAGGGAGTGGGCCCTGTCGGAGGGTCAGTGTTGAGGGAGTGGGCCCTGTCGGAGGGTCAGTGCTGAGGGAGTGGGCCCTGTCGGAGGGTCAGTGCTGAGGGAGCGCCGCACTGTCGGAGGGTCAGTGCTGAGGGAGTGGGCCCTGTCGGAGGTCAGTGCTGAGGGAGTGGGCCCTGTCGGAGGGTCAGTGCTGAGGGAGTGGGCCCTGTCGGAGGGTCAGTGCTGAGGGAGTGGGCCCTGTCGAGGGTCAGTGCTGAGGGAGTGGGCACTGTCGGAGGGTCAGTGCTGAGGGAGTGGGCACTGTCGGAGGGTCAGTGCTGAGGGAGTGGGCCCTGTCAGAGGGTCAGTGCTGAGGGAGTGGGCACTGTCGGAGGGTCAGTGCTGAGGGAGTGGGCACTGTCGGAGGGTCAGTGCTGAGGGAGTGGGCCCTGTCGGAGGGTCAGTGCTGAGGGAGTGGGCACTGTCGGAGGGTCAGTGCTGAGGGAGTGGGCACTGTCGGAGGGTCAGTGCTGAGGGAGTGCCGCACTGTCGGAGGGTCAGTGCTGAGGGAGTGGGCCCTGTCAGAGGGTCAGTGCTGAGGGAGTGGGCCCTGTCGGAGGGTCAGTGCTGAGGGAGGGCCGCACTGTCGGAGGGTCAGTGCTGAGGGAGTGGGCACTGTCGGAGGGTCAGTGCTGAGGGAGTGGGCACTGTCAGAGGGTCAGTGCTGAGGGAGTGGGCCCTGTCAGAGGGTCAGTGCTGAGGGAGTGGGCCCTGTCGGAGGGTCAGTGCTGAGGGAGTGGGCCCTGTCGGAGGGTCAGTGCTGAGGGAGTGGGCCCTGTCGGAGGGTCAGTGTTGAGGGAGTGGGCCCTGTCGGAGGGTCAGTGCTGAGGGAGTGGGCCCTGTCGGAGGGTCAGTGCTGAGGGAGTGGGCCCTGTCGGAGGGTCAGTGCTGAGGGAGTGGGCCCTGTCGGAGGGTCAGTGCTGAGGGAGTGGGCCCTGTCGGAGGGTCAGTGCTGAGGGAGTGGGCACTGTTGGAGGGTCAGTGCTGAGGGAGCGCCGCACTGTCGGAGGGTCAGTGCTGAGGGAGTGCCGCACTGTCGGAGGGGTCAGTGCTGAGGGAGTGGGCCCTGTCGGAGGGTCAGTGCTGAGGGAGTGGGCCCTGTCGGAGGGTCAGTGCTGAGGGAGTGGGCCCTGTCGGAGGGTCAGTGCTGAGGGAGAGGGCCCTGTCGGAGGGTCAGTGCTGAGGGAGTGGGCCCTGTCGGAGGGTCAGTGCTGAGGGAGTGGGCACTGTCGGAGGGTCAGTGCTGAGGGAGTGGGCCCTGTCGGAGGGTCAGTGCTGAGGGAGTGGGCCCTGTCGGAGGGTCAGTGCTGAGGGAGTGGGCCCTGTCGGAGGGTCAGTGCTGAGGGAGTGCCGCACTGTCGGAGGGTCAGTGCTGAGGGAGTGCCGCACTGTCGGAGGGTCAGTGCTGAGGGAGTGGGCCCTGTCGGAGGGTCGGTGCTGAGGGAGTGGGCCCTGTCGGAGGGTCAGTGTTGAGGGAGTGGGCCCTGTCGGAGGGTCAGTGTTGAGGGAGTGGGCCCTGTCGGAGGGTCAGTGTTGAGGGAGTGGGCCCTGTCGGAGGGTCAGTGCTGAGGGAGTGGGCCCTGTCGGAGGGTCAGTGCTGAGGGAGGGCCGCACTGTCGGAGGGTCAGTGCTGAGGGAGGACAGCACTGTCGGAGGGTCAGTGCTGAGGGAGTGGGCACTGTCGGAGGGTCAGTGCTGAGGGAGTGGGCACTGTCGGAGGGTCAGTGCTGAGGGAGTGGGCACTGTCGGAGGGTCAGTGCTGAGGGAGTGCCGCACTGTCGGAGGGTCAGTGCTGAGGGAGTGGGCCCTGTTGGAGGGTCAGTGCTGAGGGAGTGGGCCCTGTCGGAGGGTCAGTGCTGAGGGAGGGCCGCACTGTCGGAGGGTCAGTGCTGAGGGAGGACAGCACTGTCGGAGGGTCAGTGCTGAGGGAGTGGGCACTGTCGGAGGGTCAGTGCTGAGGGAGTGGGCACTGTCGGAGGGTCAGTGCTGAGGGAGTGGGCACTGTCGGAGGGTCAGTGCTGAGGGAGTGCCGCACTGTCGGAGGGTCAGTGCTGAGGGAGTGGGCCCTGTTGGAGGGTCGGTGCTGAGGGAGTGGGCACTGTCGGAGGGTCAGTGCTGAGGGAGTGGGCCCTGTCGGAGGGTCGGTGCTGAGGGAGTGGGCCCTGTCAGTGTTGTGAAGGGAGAGAGTGAGGATCAGGTCTGGGGGAGAGTGTGAGGGGGTGAAGGAAACAGACTGGGGGCTCCTTACTTGTTAAAGTTTGGCAGAGACGCGTTCCTCCAAACAGACTTACAATAGGCATTCATATCCCGGGACAGGAGCAAGTTACCGCGGACTGGAACAACTGAAACAGAGAGACAGGGAGAGTCACACTGTAACAGGGAGAGAGAGAGAGAGAGAGTCACACTGTAACAGGGAGGGAGAGAGAGAGACAGGGAGAGTCACACTGTAACAGGGAGGGAGAGAGAGAGAGAGTCACACTGTAACAGGGAGGGAGAGACAGGGAGAGTCACACTATAACAGGGAGGGAGAGAGAGAGACAGGGAGAGTCACACTGTAACAGGGAGAGAGAGAGACAGGGAGAGTCACACTGTAACAGGGAGAGAGAGAGAGAGAGACAGGGAGAGTCACACTGTAACAGGGAGGGAGAGACAGGGAGAGTCACACTGTAACAGGGAGAGAGAGAGAGACAGGGAGAGTCACACTGTAACAGGGAGAGAGAGAGACAGGGAGAGTCACACTGTAACAGGGAGAGAGAGAGAGAGACAGGGAGAGTCACACTGTAACAGGGAGAGAGAGAGAGAGACAGGGAGAGTCACACTGTAACAGGGAGGGAGAGACAGGGAGAGTCACACTGTAACAGGGAGAGAGAGAGAGAGACAGGGAGAGTCACACTGTAACAGGGAGAGAGAGAGACAGGGAGAGTCACACTGTAACAGGGAGAGAGAGAGAGAGACAGGGAGAGTCACACTGTAACAGGGAGAGAGAGAGAGACAGGGAGAGTCACACTGTAACAGGGAGGGAGAGAGAGAGACAGGGAGAGTCACACTGTAACAGGGAGGGAGAGAGAGAGACAGGGAGAGTCACACTGTAACAGGGAGAGAGAGACAGGGAGAGTCACACTGTAACAGGGAGAGAGAGAGAGAGACAGGGAGAGTCACACTGTAACAGGGAGAGAGAGAGACAGGGAGAGTCACACTGTAACAGGGAGAGAGAGAGAGAGACAGGGAGAGTCACACTGTAACAGGGAGAGAGAGAGAGAGAGAGACAGGGAGAGTCACACTGTAACAGGGAGAGAGAGAGAGAGAGAGACAGGGAGAGTCACACTGTAACAGGGAGGGAGAGACAGGGAGAGTCACACTGTAACAGGGAGAGAGAGAGAGACAGGGAGAGTCACACTGTAACAGGGAGGGAGAGAGAGAGACAGGGAGAGTCACACTGTAACAGGGAGAGAGAGAGAGAGGGAGAGTCACACTGTAACAGGGAGAGAGAGAGAGACAGGGAGAGTCACACTGTAACAGGGAGAGAGAGAGAGACACAGGGAGAGTCACACTGTAACAGGGGGAGAGAGAGACAGGGAGAGTCACACTGTAACAGGGAGGGAGAGAGAGACAGGGAGAGTCACACTGTAACAGGGAGGGAGAGAGAGACAGGGAGAGTCACACTGTAACAGGGAGGGAGAGAGAGACAGGGAGAGTCACACTGTAACAGGGAGGGAGAGACAGGGAGAGTCACACTGTAACAGGGAGAGAGAGAGAGACAGGGAGAGTCACACTGTAACAGGGAGAGAGAGAGAGACAGGGAGAGTCACACTGTAACAGGGAGGGAGAGAGAGACAGGGAGAGTCGCACTGTAACAGGGAGGGAGAGAGAGACAGGGAGAGTCACACTGTAACAGGGAGAGAGAGAGAGACAGGGAGAGTCACACTGTAACAGGGAGAGAGAGAGACAGGGAGAGTCACACTGTAACAGGGAGGGAGAGACAGGGAGAGTCACACTATAACAGGGAGGGAGAGAGAGAGACAGGGAGAGTGACACTGTAACAGGGAGAGAGAGAGAGAGACAGGGAGAGTCACACTGTAACAGGGAGAGAGAGAGACAGGGAGAGTCACACTGTAACAGGGAGAGAGAGAGAGGGAGAGTCACACTGTAACAGGGAGGGAGAGAGAGAGAGACAGGGAGAGTCACACTGTAACAGGGAGAGAGAGAGAGACAGGGAGAGTCACACTGTAACAGGGAGAGAGAGAGACAGGGAGAGTCACACTGTCACAGGGAGAGAGAGAGAGGGAGAGTCACACTGTAACAGGGAGGGAGAGAGAGAGACAGGGAGAGTCACACTGTAACAGGGAGAGAGAGAGAGACAGGGAGAGTCACACTGTAACAGGGAGAGAGAGAGACAGGGAGAGTCACACTGTCACAGGGAGAGAGAGAGAGAGGGAGAGTCACACTGTAACAGGGAGAGAGAGAGAGACAGGGAGAGTCACACTGTAACAGGGAGAGAGAGAGAGACAGGGAGAGTCACACTGTAACAGGGAGAGAGAGAGACAGGGAGAGTCACACTGTTACAGGGAGGGAGAGACAGGGAGAGTCACACTGTAACAGGGAGGGAGAGAGAGAGACAGGGAGAGTCACACTGTAACAGGGAGGGAGAGAGAGAGACAGGGAGAGTCACACTGTAACAGGGAGAGAGAGAGACAGGGAGAGTCACACTGTAACAGGGAGGGAGAGAGACAGGGAGAGTCACACTGTAACAGGGAGGGAGAGACAGGGAGAGTCACACTGTAACAGGGAGAGAGAGAGAGAGAGAGACAGGGAGAGTCACACTGTAACAGGGAGGGAGAGAGAGAGACAGGGAGAGTCACACTGTAACAGGGAGAGAGAGAGAGAGACAGGGAGAGTCACACTGTAACAGGGAGGGAGAGACAGGGAGAGTCACACTGTAACAGGGAGGGAGAGAGAGAGACAGGGAGAGTCACACTGTAACAGGGAGAGAGAGAGAGAGGGAGAGTCACACTGTAACAGGGAGAGAGAGAGAGACAGGGAGAGTCACACTGTAACAGGGAGAGAGAGAGAGACAGGGAGAGTCACACTGTAACAGGGAGGGAGAGAGAGAGACACAGGGAGAGTCACACTGTAACAGGGGGAGAGAGAGACAGGGAGAGTCACACTGTAACAGGGAGGGAGAGAGAGACAGGGAGAGTCACACTGTAACAGGGAGGGAGAGAGAGACAGGGAGAGTCACACTGTAACAGGGAGAGAGAGACAGGGAGAGTCACACTGTAACAGGGAGGAAGAGACAGGGAGAGTCACACTGTAACAGGGAGAGAGAGAGAGACAGGGAGAGTCACACTGTAACAGGGAGGAAGAGACAGGGAGAGTCACACTGTAACAGGGAGAGAGAGAGAGACAGGGAGAGTCACACTGTAACAGGGAGAGAGAGAGAGACAGGGAGAGTCACACTGTAACAGGGAGGGAGAGACAGGGAGAGTCACACTGTAACAGGGAGGGAGAGACAGGGAGAGTCACACTGTAACAGGGAGACAGAGAGAGAGAGAGACAGGGAGAGTCACACTGTAACAGGGAGAGAGAGAGAGACAGGGAGAGTCACACTGTAACAGGGAGGGAGAGACAGGGAGAGTCACACTGTAACAGGGAGAGACAGAGAGAGAGAGACAGGGAGAGTCACACTGTAACAGGGAGGGAGAGACAGGGAGAGTCACACTGTAACAGGGAGGGAGAGAGAGAGACAGGGAGAGTCACACTGTAACAGGGAGAGAGAGAGAGACAGGGAGAGTCACACTGTAACAGGGAGGGAGAGAGAGACAGGGAGAGTCACACTGTAACAGGGAGGGAGAGAGAGACAGGGAGAGTCACACTGTAACAGGGAGGGAGAGAGAGACAGGGAGAGTCACACTGTTACAGGGAGGGAGAGAGAGACAGGGAGAGTCACACTGTAACAGGGAGGGAGAGAGAGACAGGGAGAGTCACACTGTAACAGGGAGGGAGAGACAGGGAGAGTCACACTGTAACAGGGAGAGAGAGAGAGACAGGGAGAGTCACACTGTAACAGGGAGAGAGAGAGAGAGAGACAGGGAGAGTCACACTGTAACAGGGAGGGAGAGAGAGAGACACAGGGAGAGTCACACTGTAACAGGGAGAGAGAGAGACAGGGAGAGTCACACTGTAACAGGGAGAGAGAGAGAGACAGGGAGAGTCACACTGTAACAGGGAGAGAGAGAGACAGGGAGAGTCACACTGTAACAGGGAGAGAGAGAGACAGGGAGAGTCACACTGTCACAGGGAGAGAGAGAGACAGGGAGAGTCACACTGTAACAGGGAGAGAGAGAGACAGGGAGAGTCACACTGTAACAGGGAGAGAGAGACAGGGAGAGTCACACTGTAACAGGGAGAGAGAGAGACAGGGAGAGTCACACTGTAACAGGGAGGGAGAGAGAGACACACAGGGAGAGTCGCACTGTAACAGGGAGGGAGAGAGAGACAGGGAGAGTCACACTGTAACAGGGAGAGAGAGAGAGACAGGGAGAGTCACATTGTAACAGGGAGAGAGAGAGACAGGGAGAGTCACACTGTAACAGGGAGGGAGAGACAGGGAGAGTCACACTGTAACAGGGAGGGAGAGAGAGAGACAGGGAGAGTCACACTGTAACAGGGAGAGAGAGAGAGAGACAGGGAGAGTCACACTGTAACAGGGAGAGAGAGAGAGAGACAGGGAGAGTCACACTGTAACAGGGAGAGAGAGAGACAGGGAGAGTCACACTGTAACAGGGAGGGAGAGACAGGGAGAGTCACACTGTAACAGGGAGGGAGAGAGAGAGACAGGGAGAGTCACACTGTAACAGGGAGGGAGAGAGAGAGACAGGGAGAGTCACACTGTAACAGGGAGGGAGAGACAGGGAGAGTCACACTGTCACAGGGAGAGAGAGACAGGGAGAGTCACACTGTAACAGGGAGGGAGAGACAGGGAGAGTCACACTGTAACAGGGAGAGAGAGAGAGAGAGAGACAGGGAGAGTCACACTGTAACAGGGAGGGAGAGAGAGACAGGGAGAGTCACACTGTAACAGGGAGAGAGAGAGAGAGACAGGGAGAGTCACACTGTAACAGGGAGGGAGAGACAGGGAGAGTCACACTGTAACAGGGAGGGAGAGAGAGAGACAGGGAGAGTCACACTGTAACAGGGAGAGAGAGAGAGAGGGAGAGTCACACTGTAACAGGGAGAGAGAGAGAGACAGGGAGAGTCACACTATAACAGGGAGAGAGAGAGAGACAGGGAGAGTCACACTGTAACAGGGAGGGAGAGAGAGAGACACAGGGAGAGTCACACTGTAACAGGGAGGGAGAGAGAGACAGGGAGAGTCACACTGTAACAGGGAGGGAGAGAGAGACAGGGAGAGTCACATTGTAACAGGGAGAGAGAGAGACAGGGAGAGTCACACTGTAACAGGGAGGGAGAGACAGGGAGAGTCACACTGTAACAGGGAGGGAGAGAGAGAGACAGGGAGAGTCACACTGTAACAGGGAGAGAGAGAGAGAGACAGGGAGAGTCACACTGTAACAGGGAGGGAGAGAGAGACAGGGAGAGTCACACTGTAACAGGGAGGGAGAGAGAGAGAGACAGGGAGAGTCACACTGTAACAGGGAGAGAGAGAGAGACAGGGAGAGTCACACTGTAACAGGGAGAGAGAGACAGGGAGAGTCACACTGTAACAGGGAGAGAGAGAGAGAGACAGGGAGAGTCACACTGTAACAGGGAGAGAGAGAGAGACAGGGAGAGTCACACTGTAACAGGGAGAGAGAGAGAGAGAGGGAGAGTCACACTGTAACAGGGAGAGAGAGAGAGAGACAGGGAGAGTCACACTGTAACAGGGAGAGAGAGAGAGACAGGGAGAGTCACACTGTAACAGGGAGAGAGAGAGAGACAGGGAGAGTCACACTGTAACAGGGGGAGAGAGAGACAGGGAGAGTCACACTGTAACAGGGAGGGAGAGAGAGACAGGGAGAGTCACACTGTAACAGGGAGGGAGAGAGAGACAGGGAGAGTCACACTGTAACAGGGAGGGAGAGAGAGACAGGGAGAGTCACACTGTAACAGGGAGGGAGAGACAGGGAGAGTCACACTGTAACAGGGAGAGAGAGAGAGACAGGGAGAGTCACACTGTAACAGGGAGAGAGAGAGAGAGAGACAGGGAGAGTCACACTGTAACAGGGAGGGAGAGAGAGACAGGGAGAGTCGCACTGTAACAGGGAGGGAGAGAGAGACAGGGAGAGTCACACTGTAACAGGGAGAGAGAGAGAGACAGGGAGAGTCACACTGTAACAGGGAGAGAGAGAGACAGGGAGAGTCACACTGTAACAGGGAGGGAGAGACAGGGAGAATCACACTGTAACAGGGAGGGAGAGAGAGAGACAGGGAGAGTCACACTGTAACAGGGAGAGAGAGAGAGAGACAGGGAGAGTCACACTGTAACAGGGAGAGAGAGAGACAGGGAGAGTCACACTGTAACAGGGAGAGAGAGAGAGGGAGAGTCACACTGTAACAGGGAGGGAGAGAGAGAGAGACAGGGAGAGTCACACTGTAACAGGGAGAGAGAGAGAGACAGGGAGAGTCACACTGTAACAGGGAGAGAGAGAGACAGGGAGAGTCACACTGTCACAGGGAGAGAGAGAGAGGGAGAGTCACACTGTAACAGGGAGGGAGAGAGAGAGACAGGGATAGTCACACTGTAACAGGGAGAGAGAGAGAGAGACAGGGAGAGTCACACTGTAACAGGGAGGGAGAGAGAGAGACAGGGAGAGTCACACTGTAACAGGGAGGGAGAGACAGGGAGAGTCACACTGTAACAGGGAGGGAGAGACAGGGAGAGTCACACTGTAACAGGGAGGGAGAGAGAGAGACAGGGAGAGTCACACTGTAACAGGGAGAGAGAGAGAGAGGGAGAGTCACACTGTAACAGGGAGAGAGAGAGAGACAGGGAGAGTCACACTGTAACAGGGAGAGAGAGAGAGACAGGGAGAGTCACACTGTAACAGGGAGAGAGAGAGAGACAGGGAGAGTCACACTGTAACAGGGAGGGAGAGAGAGAGACACAGGGAGAGTCACACTGTAACAGGGGGAGAGAGAGACAGGGAGAGTCACACTGTAACAGGGAGGGAGAGAGAGACAGGGAGAGTCACACTGTAACAGGGAGGGAGAGAGAGACAGGGAGAGTCACACTGTAACAGGGAGGGAGAGAGAGACAGGGAGAGTCACACTGTAACAGGGAGGGAGAGACAGGGAGAGTCACACTGTAACAGGGAGAGAGAGAGAGACAGGGAGAGTCACACTGTAACAGGGAGAGAGAGAGAGAGAGACAGGGAGAGTCACACTGTAACAGGGAGGGAGAGAGAGACAGGGAGAGTCGCACTGTAACAGGGAGGGAGAGAGAGACAGGGAGAGTCACACTGTAACAGGGAGAGAGAGAGAGACAGGGAGAGTCACACTGTAACAGGGAGAGAGAGAGACAGGGAGAGTCACACTGTAACAGGGAGGGAGAGAGAGACAGGGAGAGTCGCACTGTAACAGGGAGGGAGAGAGAGACAGGGAGAGTCGCACTGTAACAGGGAGAGAGAGAGAGACAGGGAGAGTCACACTGTAACAGGGAGAGAGAGAGACAGGGAGAGTCACACTGTAACAGGGAGAGAGAGAGAGACAGGGAGAGTCACACTGTAACAGGGAGAGAGAGAGACAGGGAGAGTCACACTGTCACAGGGAGAGAGAGAGAGAGGGAGAGTCACACTGTAACAGGGAGAGAGAGAGAGACAGGGAGAGTCACACTGTAACAGGGAGAGAGAGAGAGACAGGGAGAGTCACACTATAACAGGGAGAGAGAGAGACAGGGAGAGTCACACTGTAACAGGGAGGGAGAGACAGGGAGAGTCACACTGTAACAGGGAGGGAGAGAGAGAGACAGGGAGAGTCACACTGTAACAGGGAGGGAGAGAGAGAGACAGGGAGAGTCACACTGTAACAGGGAGAGAGAGAGACAGGGAGAGTCACACTGTAACAGGGAGGGAGAGACAGGGAGAGTCACACTGTCACAGGGAGAGAGAGAGACAGGGAGAGTCACACTGTAACAGGGAGGGAGAGACAGGGAGAGTCACACTGTAACAGGGAGAGAGAGAGAGAGAGAGACAGGGAGAGTCACACTGTAACAGGGAGGGAGAGAGAGAGACAGGGAGAGTCACACTGTAACAGGGAGAGAGAGAGAGAGACAGGGAGAGTCACACTGTAACAGGGAGGGAGAGACAGGGAGAGTCACACTGTAACAGGGAGGGAGAGAGAGAGACAGGGAGAGTCACACTGTAACAGGGAGAGAGAGAGAGAGGGAGAGTCACACTGTAACAGGGAGAGAGAGAGAGACAGGGAGAGTCACACTGTAACAGGGAGAGAGAGAGAGACAGGGAGAGTCACACTGTAACAGGGAGGGAGAGAGAGAGACACAGGGAGAGTCACACTGTAACAGGGAGGGAGAGAGAGACAGGGAGAGTCACACTGTAACAGGGAGGAAGAGACAGGGAGAGTCACACTGTAACAGGGAGAGAGAGAGAGACAGGGAGAGTCACACTGTAACAGGGAGGAAGAGACAGGGAGAGTCACACTGTAACAGGGAGAGAGAGAGAGACAGGGAGAGTCACACTGTAACAGGGAGAGAGAGAGAGAGAGACAGGGAGAGTCACACTGTAACAGGGAGGGAGAGAGAGACAGGGAGAGTCGCACTGTAACAGGGAGGGAGAGAGAGACAGGGAGAGTCACACTGTAACAGGGAGAGAGAGAGAGACAGGGAGAGTCACACTGTAACAGGGAGAGAGAGAGACAGGGAGAGTCACACTGTAACAGGGAGGGAGAGAGAGACAGGGAGAGTCGCACTGTAACAGGGAGGGAGAGAGAGACAGGGAGAGTCACACTGTAACAGGGAGAGAGAGAGAGACAGGGAGAGTCACACTGTAACAGGGAGAGAGAGAGACAGGGAGAGTCACACTGTAACAGGGAGAGAGAGAGAGACAGGGAGAGTCACACTGTAACAGGGAGAGAGAGAGACAGGGAGAGTCACACTGTCACAGGGAGAGAGAGAGAGAGGGAGAGTCACACTGTAACAGGGAGAGAGAGAGAGACAGGGAGAGTCACACTGTAACAGGGAGAGAGAGAGAGAGACAGGGAGAGTCACACTGTAACAGGGAGAGAGAGAGACAGGGAGAGTCACACTGTAACAGGGAGGGAGAGACAGGGAGAGTCACACTGTAACAGGGAGGGAGAGAGAGAGACAGGGAGAGTCACACTGTAACAGGGAGGGAGAGAGAGAGACAGGGAGCGTCACACTGTAACAGGGAGAGAGAGAGAGACAGGGAGAGTCACACTGTAACAGGGAGGGAGAGACAGGGAGAGTCACACTGTCACAGGGAGAGAGAGAGACAGGGAGAGTCACACTGTAACAGGGAGGGAGAGACAGGGAGAGTCACACTGTAACAGGAGAGAGAGAGAGAGAGAGACAGGGAGAGTCACACTGTAACAGGGAGGGAGAGAGAGAGACAGGGAGAGTCACACTGTAACAGGGAGAGAGAGAGAGAGACAGGGAGAGTCACACTGTAACAGGGAGGGAGAGACAGGGAGAGTCACACTGTAACAGGGAGGGAGAGAGAGAGACAGGGAGAGTCACACTGTAACAGGGAGAGAGAGAGAGAGGGAGAGTCACACTGTAACAGGGAGAGAGAGAGACAGGGAGAGTCACACTGTAACAGGGAGAGAGAGAGAGACAGGGAGAGTCACACTGTAACAGGGAGGGAGAGACAGGGAGAGTCACACTGTAACAGGGAGAGAGAGAGAGAGAGAGACAGGGAGAGTCACACTGTAACAGGGAGGGAGAGAGAGAGACAGGGAGAGTCACACTGTAACAGGGAGAGAGAGAGAGAGACAGGGAGAGTCACACTGTAACAGGGAGGGAGAGAGAGAGAGACAGGGAGAGTCACACTGTAACAGGGAGGGAGAGAGAGACAGGGAGAGTCACACTGTAACAGGGAGGGAGAGAGAGACAGGGAGAGTCACACTGTAACAGGGAGGGAGAGAGAGACAGGGAGAGTCACACTGTAACAGGGAGGGAGGGAGAGACAGGGAGAGTCACACTGTAACAGGGAGGGAGAGAGAGACAGGGAGAGTCACACTGTAACAGGGAGGGAGAGAGAGACAGGGAGAGTCACACTGTAACAGGGAGGGAGAGAGAGACAGGGAGAGTCACACTGTAACAGGGAGGGAGAGAGAGAGACAGGGAGAGTCACACTGTAACAGGGAGGGAGAGAGAGACAGGGAGAGTCACACTGTAACAGGGAGGGAGAGAGAGAGAGACAGGGAGAGTCACACTGTAACAGGGAGAGAGAGAGAGAGAGACAGGGAGAGTCACACTGTAACAGGGAGAGAGAGAGACAGGGAGAGTCACACTGTAACAGGGAGGGAGAGACAGGGAGAGTCACACTGTAACAGGGAGAGAGAGAGACAGGGAGAGTCACACTGTAACAGGGAGGGAGAGAGAGAGAGAGACAGGGAGAGTCACACTGTAACAGGGAGGGAGGGAGAGACAGGGAGAGTCACACTGTAACAGGGAGGGAGAGACAGGGAGAGTCACACTGTAACAGGGAGAGAGAGAGAGAGAGAGACAGGGAGAGTCACACTGTAACAGGGAGGGAGAGAGAGAGACAGGGAGAGTCACACTGTAACAGGGAGAGAGAGAGAGAGACAGGGAGAGTCACACTGTAACAGGGAGGGAGAGACAGGGAGAGTCACACTGTAACAGGGAGGGAGAGAGAGAGACAGGGAGAGTCACACTGTAACAGGGAGAGAGAGAGAGAGGGAGAGTCACACTGTAACAGGGAGAGAGAGAGAGACAGGGAGAGTCACACTGTAACAGGGAGAGAGAGAGAGACAGGGAGAGTCACACTGTAACAGGGAGGGAGAGAGAGACACAGGGAGAGTCACACTGTAACAGGGGGAGAGAGAGACAGGGAGAGTCACACTGTAACAGGGAGGGAGAGAGAGACAGGGAGAGTCACACTGTAACAGGGAGGGAGAGAGAGACAGGGAGAGTCACACTGTAACAGGGAGAGAGAGACAGGGAGAGTCACACTGTAACAGGGAGGAAGAGACAGGGAGAGTCACACTGTAACAGGGAGAGAGAGAGAGACAGGGAGAGTCACACTGTAACAGGGAGGAAGAGACAGGGAGAGTCACACTGTAACAGGGAGAGAGAGAGAGACAGGGAGAGTCACACTGTAACAGGGAGAGAGAGAGAGACAGGGAGAGTCACACTGTAACAGGGAGGGAGAGACAGGGAGAGTCACACTGTAACAGGGAGGGAGAGACAGGGAGAGTCACACTGTAACAGGGAGAGAGAGAGAGAGAGAGACAGGGAGAGTCACACTGTAACAGGGAGAGAGAGAGAGACAGGGAGAGTCACACTGTAACAGGGAGGGAGAGACAGGGAGAGTCACACTGTAACAGGGAGAGAGAGAGAGAGAGAGACAGGGAGAGTCACACTGTAACAGGGAGGGAGAGACAGGGAGAGTCACACTGTAACAGGGAGGGAGAGAGAGAGACAGGGAGAGTCACACTGTAACAGGGAGAGAGAGAGAGACAGGGAGAGTCACACTGTAACAGGGAGGGAGAGAGAGACAGGGAGAGTCACACTGTAACAGGGAGGGAGAGAGAGACAGGGAGAGTCACACTGTAACAGGGAGGGAGAGAGAGACAGGGAGAGTCACACTGTTACAGGGAGGGAGAGAGAGACAGGGAGAGTCACACTGTAACAGGGAGGGAGAGAGAGACAGGGAGAGTCACACTGTAACAGGGAGGGAGAGACAGGGAGAGTCACACTGTAACAGGGAGAGAGAGAGAGACAGGGAGAGTCACACTGTAACAGGGAGAGAGAGAGAGAGAGACAGGGAGAGTCACACTGTAACAGGGAGGGAGAGAGAGAGACACAGGGAGAGTCACACTGTAACAGGGAGAGAGAGAGACAGGGAGAGTCACACTGTAACAGGGAGAGAGAGAGAGACAGGGAGAGTCACACTGTAACAGGGAGAGAGAGAGACAGGGAGAGTCACACTGTCACAGGGAGAGAGAGAGACAGGGAGAGTCACACTGTCACAGGGAGAGAGAGAGACAGGGAGAGTCACACTGTAACAGGGAGAGAGAGAGACAGGGAGAGTCACACTGTAACAGGGAGAGAGAGACAGGGAGAGTCACACTGTAACAGGGAGAGAGAGAGACAGGGAGAGTCACACTGTAACAGGGAGGGAGAGAGAGACACACAGGGAGAGTCGCACTGTAACAGGGAGGGAGAGAGAGACAGGGAGAGTCACACTGTAACAGGGAAAGAGAGAGAGACAGGGAGAGTCACATTGTAACAGGGAGAGAGAGAGACAGGGAGAGTCACACTGTAACAGGGAGGGAGAGACAGGGAGAGTCACACTGTAACAGGGAGGGAGAGAGAGAGACAGGGAGAGTCACACTGTAACAGGGAGAGAGAGAGAGAGACAGGGAGAGTCACACTGTAACAGGGAGAGAGAGAGAGAGACAGGGAGAGTCACACTGTAACAGGGAGAGAGAGAGACAGGGAGAGTCACACTGTAACAGGGAGGGAGAGACAGGGAGAGTCACACTGTAACAGGGAGGGAGAGAGAGAGACAGGGAGAGTCACACTGTAACAGGGAGGGAGAGAGAGAGACAGGGAGAGTCACACTGTAACAGGGAGGGAGAGACAGGGAGAGTCACACTGTAACAGGGAGGGAGAGAGAGACAGGGAGAGTCACACTGTAACAGGGAGGGAGAGACAGGGAGAGTCACACTGTAACAGGGAGGGAGAGAGAGAGACAGGGAGAGTCACACTGTAACAGGGAGGGAGAGAGAGAGACAGGGAGAGTCACACTGTAACAGGGAGAGAGAGAGACAGGGAGAGTCACACTGTAACAGGGAGGGAGAGACAGGGAGAGTCACACTGTCACAGGGAGAGAGAGAGACAGGGAGAGTCACACTGTAACAGGGAGGGAGAGACAGGGAGAGTCACACTGTAACAGGGAGAGAGAGAGAGAGAGAGACAGGGAGAGTCACACTGTAACAGGGAGGGAGAGAGAGAGACAGGGAGAGTCACACTGTAACAGGGAGAGAGAGAGAGAGACAGGGAGAGTCACACTGTAACAGGGAGGGAGAGACAGGGAGAGTCACACTGTAACAGGGAGGGAGAGAGAGAGACAGGGAGAGTCACACTGTAACAGGGAGAGAGAGAGAGAGGGAGAGTCACACTGTAACAGGGAGAGAGAGAGACAGGGAGAGTCACACTGTAACAGGGAGAGAGAGAGAGACAGGGAGAGGTCACACCTGTAACAGGAGAGAGAGAGACGACAGGAGAGGTCTCACTGTAACAGGGAGGGAGAGAGAGAGACTGGAGAGTCACACTGTAACAGGGAGGGAGAGAGAGAGACAGGGAGAGTTCACACTGTAACAGGAGAGACATGGAGTGTCACATGTAAACAGGAGAGAGAGAGAGAGACAGGGAGAGTCACACTGTAACCAGGAGGAGAGAGGGGAGGGAGAGAGAGACAGGGAGAGTCACACTGTAACAGGGAGGGAGAGAGAGACAGGGAGAGTCACACTGTAACAGGGAGGGAGAGAGAGACAGGGAGAGTCACACTGTAACAGGGAGGGAGGAGAGAGACAGGGAGAGTCACACTGTAACAGGGAGGGAGAGAGAGACAGGGAGAGTCACACTGTAACAGGGAGGGAGAGAGAGACAGGGAGAGTCACACTGTAACAGGGAGGGAGAGAGAGACAGGGAGAGTCACACTGTAACAGGGAGGGAGAGAGAGAGACAGGGAGAGTCACACTGTAACAGGGAGGGAGAGAGAGACAGGGAGAGTCACACTGTAACAGGGAGGGAGAGAGAGGAGACAGGGAGAGTCACACTGTAACAGGGAGAGAGAGAGAGAGAGACAGGGAGAGTCACACTGTAACAGGGAGAGAGAGAGACAGGGAGAGTCACACTGTAACAGGGAGGGAGAGACAGGGAGAGTCACACTGTAACAGGGAGAGAGAGAGACAGGGAGAGTCACACTGTAACAGGGAGGGAGAGAGAGAGAGAGACAGGGAGAGTCACACTGTAACAGGGAGAGGGAGGGAGAGACAGGGAGAGTCACACTGTAACAGGAGGGAGAGACAGGGAGAGTCACACTGTAACAGGGAGAGAGAGAGAGAGAGAGACAGGGAGAGTCACACTGTAACAGGGAGGGAGAGAGAGAGACAGGGAGAGTCACACTGTAACAGGGAGAGAGAGAGAGAGACAGGGAGAGTCACACTGTAACAGGGAGGGAGAGACAGGGAGAGTCACACTGTAACAGGGAGGGAGAGAGAGAGACAGGGAGAGTCACACTGTAACAGGGAGAGAGAGAGAGAGGGAGAGTCACACTGTAACAGGGAGAGAGAGAGAGACAGGGAGAGTCACACTGTAACAGGGAGAGAGAGAGAGACAGGGAGAGTCACACTGTAACAGGGAGGGAGAGAGAGAGACACAGGGAGAGTCACACTGTAACAGGGGGAGAGAGAGACAGGGAGAGTCACACTGTAACAGGGAGGGAGAGAGAGACAGGGAGAGTCACACTGTAACAGGGAGGGAGAGAGAGACAGGGAGAGTCACACTGTAACAGGGAGGAGAGAGACAGGGAGAGTCACACTGTAACAGGGAGGAAGAGACAGGGAGAGTCACACTGTAACAGGGAGAGAGAGAGAGACAGGGAGAGTCACACTGTAACAGGGAGGAAGAGACAGGGAGAGTCACACTGTAACAGGGAGAGAGAGAGGAGACAGGGAGAGTCACACTGTAACAGGGAGAGAGAGAGAGACAGGGAGAGTCACACTGTAACAGGAGGGGAGAGACAGGGAGAGTCACACTGTAACAGGGAGGGAGAGACAGGGAGAGTCACACTGTAACAGGGAGAGAGAGAGAGAGAGAGACAGGGAGAGTCACACTGTAACAGGGAGAGAGAGAGAGACAGGGAGAGTCACACTGTAACAGGGAGGGAGAGACAGGGAGAGTCACACTGTAACAGGGAGAGAGAGAGAGAGAGAGACAGGGAGAGTCACACTGTAACAGGGAGAGGGAGAGACAGGGAGAGTCACACTGTAACAGGAGAGAGAGAGAGAGAGAGACAGGGAGAGTCACACTGTAACAGGGAGGGAGAGACAGGGAGAGTCACACTGTAACAGGGAGGAGAGAGAGAGACAGGGAGAGTCACACTGTAACAGGGAGAGAGAGAGAGACAGGGAGAGTCACACTGTAACAGGGAGGGAGAGAGAGAGACAGGGAGAGTCACACTGTAACAGGGAGAGAGAGAGAGACAGGGAGAGTCACACTGTAACAGGGAGGGAGAGACAGGGAGAGTCACACTGTAACAGGGAGGGAGAGAGAGAGACAGGAGAGTCACACTGTAACAGGGAGAGAGAGAGAGACAGGGAGAGTCACACTGTAACAGGGGAGGGAGAGAGAGACAGGGAGAGTCACACTGTAACAGGGAGGGAGAGAGAGACAGGGAGAGTCACACTGTAACAGGGAGGAGAGAGAGACAGGGAGAGTCACACTGTTACAGGGAGGGAGAGAGAGACAGGAGAGTCACACTGTAACAGGGAGGGAGAGAGAGACAGGGAGAGTCACACTGTAACAGGGAGGGAGAGACAGGGAGAGTCACACTGTAACAGGGAGGGAGAGAGAGACAGGGAGAGTCACACTGTAACAGGGAGGGAGAGAGAGACAGGGAGAGTCACACTGTAACAGGGAGGGAGAGAGAGACAGGGAGAGTCACACTGTTACAGGGAGGGAGAGAGAGACAGGGAGAGTCACACTGTAACAGGAGGGAGAGAGAGACAGGGAGAGTCACACTGTAACAGGGAGGGAGAGACAGGGAGAGTCACACTGTAACAGGGAGAGAGAGAGAGACAGGGAGAGTCACACTGTAACAGGGAGAGAGAGAGAGAGAGACAGGGAGAGTCACACTGTAACAGGGAGGGAGAGAGAGAGACACAGGGAGAGTCACACTGTAACAGGGAGAGAGAGAGACAGGGAGAGTCACACTGTAACAGGGAGAGAGAGAGAGACAGGGAGAGTCACACTGTAACAGGGAGAGAGAGAGACAGGGAGAGTCACACTGTCACAGGGAGAGAGAGAGACAGGGAGAGTCACACTGTCACAGGGAGAGAGAGAGACAGGGAGAGTCACACTGTAACAGGGAGAGAGAGAGACAGGGAGAGTCACACTGTAACAGGGAGAGAGAGACAGGGAGAGTCACACTGTAACAGGGAGAGAGAGAGACAGGGAGAGTCACACTGTAACAGGGAGGGAGAGAGAGACACACAGGGAGAGTCGCACTGTAACAGGGAGGGAGAGAGAGACAGGGAGAGTCACACTGTAACAGGGGAAAGAGAGAGAGACAGGGAGAGTCACATTGTAACAGGGAGAGAGAGAGACAGGGAGAGTCACACTGTAACAGGGAGGGAGAGACAGGGAGAGTCACACTGTAACAGGGAGGGAGAGAGAGAGACAGGGAGAGTCACACTGTAACAGGGAGAGAGAGAGAGAGACAGGGAGAGTCACACTGTAACAGGGAGAGAGAGAGAGAGACAGGGAGAGTCACACTGTAACAGGGAGAGAGAGAGACAGGGAGAGTCACACTGTAACAGGGAGGGAGAGACAGGGAGAGTCACACTGTAACAGGGAGGGAGAGAGAGAGACAGGGAGAGTCACACTGTAACAGGGAGGGAGAGAGAGAGACAGGGAGAGTCACACTGTAACAGGGAGGGAGAGACAGGGAGAGTCACACTGTCACAGGGAGAGAGAGACAGGGAGAGTCACACTGTAACAGGGAGGGAGGAGACAGGGAGAGTCACACTGTAACAGGGAGAGAGAGAGAGAGAGAGACAGGGAGAGTCACACTGTAACAGGGAGGGAGAGAGAGACAGGGAGAGTCACACTGTAACAGGGAGAGAGAGAGAGAGACAGGGAGAGTCACACTGTAACAGGGAGGGAGAGACAGGGAGAGTCACACTGTAACAGGGAGGGAGAGAGAGAGACAGGGAGAGTCACACTGTAACAGGGAGAGAGAGAGAGAGGGAGAGTCACACTGTAACAGGGAGAGAGAGAGAGACAGGGAGAGTCACACTATAACAGGGAGAGAGAGAGACAGGGAGAGTCACACTGTCACAGGGAGAGAGAGAGAGAGACAGGGAGAGTCACACTGTAACAGGGAGAGAGAGAGAGACAGGGAGAGTCACACTGTAACAGGGAGGGAGAGAGAGAGACACAGGGAGAGTCACACTGTAACAGGGGGAGAGAGAGACAGGGAGAGTCACACTGTAACAGGGAGGGAGAGAGAGACAGGGAGAGTCACACTGTAACAGGGAGGGAGACAGAGACAGGGAGAGTCACACTGTAACAGGGAGGGAGAGAGAGACAGGGAGAGTCACACTGTAACAGGGAGGGGAGAGACAGGGAGAGTCACACTGTAACAGGGAGAGAGAGAGAGACAGGGAGAGTCACACTGTAACAGGGAGAGAGAGAGAGAGACAGGGAGAGTCACACTGTAACAGGGAGGGAGAGAGAGACAGGGAGAGTCGCACTGTAACAGGGAGGGAGAGAGAGACAGGGAGAGTCACACTGTAACAGGGAGAGAGAGAGAGACAGGGAGAGTCACACTGTAACAGGGAGAGAGAGAGACAGGGAGAGTCACACTGTAACAGGGAGGGAGAGACAGGGAGAATCACACTGTAACAGGGAGGGAGAGAGAGAGACAGGGAGAGTCACACTGTAACAGGGAGAGAGAGAGAGAGACAGGGAGAGTCACACTGTAACAGGGAGAGAGAGAGACAGGGAGAGTCACACTGTAACAGGGAGAGAGAGAGAGGGAGAGTCACACTGTAACAGGGAGGGAGAGAGAGAGAGACAGGGAGAGTCACACTGTAACAGGGAGAGAGAGAGAGACAGGGAGAGTCACACTGTAACAGGGAGAGAGAGAGACAGGGAGAGTCACACTGTCACAGGGAGAGAGAGAGAGGGAGAGTCACACTGGAGAGAGAGACAGGGATAGTCACACTGTAACAGGGAGAGAGAGAGAGACAGGGAGAGTCACACTGTAACAGGGAGGAGAGAGAGAGACAGGGAGAGTCACACTGTAACAGGGAGGGAGAGACAGGGAGAGTCACACTGTAACAGGGAGGGAGAGACAGGGAGAGTCACACTGTAACAGGGAGGGAGAGAGAGAGACAGGGAGAGTCACACTGTAACAGGGAGAGAGAGAGAAGGGAGAGTCACACTGTAACAGGGAGGGAGAGAGAGAGACAGGGAGAGTCACACTGTAACAGGGAGAGAGAGAGAGACAGGGAGAGTCACACTGTAACAGGGAGAGAGAGAGAGACAGGAGAGTCACACTGTAACAGGGAGAGAGAGAGAGACAGGGAGAGTCACACTGTAACAGGGAGGGAGAGAGAGAGACAGGGAGAGTCACACTGTAACAGGGGGAGAGAGAGACAGGGAGAGTCACACTGTAACAGGGAGGGAGAGAGAGACAGGGAGAGTCACACTGTAACAGGGAGGGAGAGAGAGACAGGGAGAGTCACACTGTAACAGGGAGGGAGAGAGAGACAGGGAGAGTCACACTGTAACAGGGAGGAGAGAGACAGGGAGAGTCACACTGTAACAGGGAGAGAGAGAGAGACAGGGAGAGTCACACTGTAACAGGGAGAGAGAGAGAGAGACAGGGAGAGTCACACTGTAACAGGGAGGGAGAGAGAGACAGGGAGAGTCACACTGTAACAGGGAGGAGAGAGAGACAGGGAGAGTCACACTGTAACAGGGAGAGAGAGAGAGACAGGGAGAGTCACACTGTAACAGGGAGAGAGAGAGACAGGGAGAGTCACACTGTAACAGGGAGGGAGAGAGAGACAGGGAGAGTCGCACTGTAACAGGGAGGGAGAGAGAGACAGGGAGAGTCGCACTGTAACAGGGAGAGAGAGAGAGACAGGGAGAGTCACACTGTAACAGGGAGAGAGAGAGACAGGGAGAGTCACACTGTAACAGGGAGAGAGAGAGAGACAGGGAGAGTCACACTGTAACAGGGAGAGAGAGAGACAGGGAGAGTCACACTGTCACAGGGAGGAGAGAGAGAGAGGGAGAGTCACACTGTAACAGGGAGAGAGAGAGAGACAGGGAGAGTCACACTGTAACAGGGAGAGAGAGAGAGACAGGGAGAGTCACACTGTAACAGGGAGAGAGAGAGACAGGGAGAGTCACACTGTAACAGGGAGGGAGAGACAGGGAGAGTCACACTGTAACAGGGAGGAGAGAGAGAGACAGGGAGAGTCACACTGTAACAGGGAGGGAGAGAGAGAGACAGGGAGAGTCACACTGTAACAGGGAGAGAGAGAGACAGGGAGAGTCACACTGTAACAGGGAGGGAGAGACAGGGAGAGTCACACTGTCACAGGGAGAGAGAGAGACAGGGAGAGTCACACTGTAACAGGGAGGGAGAGACAGGGAGAGTCACACTGTAACAGGGAGAGAGAGAGAGAGACAGGGAGAGTCACACTGTAACAGGGAGGAGAGAGAGAGACAGGGAGAGTCACACTGTAACAGGGAGAGAGAGAGAGAGACAGGGAGAGTCACACTGTAACAGGGAGGGAGAGACAGGGAGAGTCACACTGTAACAGGAGGGAGAGAGAGAGACAGGGAGAGTCACACTGTAACAGGGAGGGAGAGAGAGAGGGAGAGTCACACTGTAACAGGGAGAGAGAGAGAGACAGGGAGAGTCACACTGTAACAGGGAGAGAGAGAGAGACAGGGAGAGTCACACTGTAACAGGGAGGGAGAGAGAGAGACACAGGGAGAGTCACACTGTAACAGGGGGAGAGAGAGACAGGGAGAGTCACACTGTCACAGGGAGGGAGAGAGAGACAGGGAGAGTCACACTGTAACAGGGAGGAGAGAGAGAGACAGGGAGAGTCACACTGTAACAGGGAGGGAGAGAGAGACAGGGAGAGTCACACTGTAACAGGGAGGAAGAGACAGGGAGAGTCACACTGTAACAGGGAGAGAGAGAGACAGGGAGAGTCACACTGTAACAGGGAGAGAGAGAGAGAGAGACAGGAGAGTCACACTGTAATAGGGAGGGAGAGAGAGACAGGGAGAGTCGCACTGTAACAGGGAGGGAGAGAGAGACAGGGAGAGTCACACTGTAACAGGGAGAGAGAGAGAGACAGGGAGAGTCACACTGTAACAGGGAGAGAGAGAGACAGGGAGAGTCACACTGTAACAGGGAGGGAGAGAGAGACAGGGAGAGTCGCACTGTAACAGGGAGGGAGAGAGAGACAGGGAGAGTCACACTGTAACAGGGAGAGAGAGAGAGACAGGGAGAGTCACACTGTAACAGGGAGAGAGAGAGACAGGGAGAGTCACACTGTAACAGGGAGAGAGAGAGAGACAGGGAGAGTCACACTGTAACAGGGAGAGAGAGAGACAGGGAGAGTCACACTGTCACAGGGAGAGAGAGAGAGAGGGAGAGTCACACTGTAACAGGGAGGAGAGAGAGAGACAGGGAGAGTCACACTGTAACAGGGAGAGAGAGAGAGACAGGGAGAGTCACACTGTAACAGGGAGAGAGAGAGACAGGGAGAGTCACACTGTAACAGGGAGGGAGAGACAGGGAGAGTCACACTGTAACAGGGAGGAGAGAGAGAGACAGGGAGAGTCACACTGTAACAGGGAGGGAGAGAGAGAGACAGGGAGAGTCACACTGTAACAGGGAGAGAGAGAGACAGGGAGAGTCACACTGTAACAGGGAGGGAGAGACAGGGAGAGTCACACTGTCACAGGGAGAGAGAGAGACAGGGAGAGTCACACTGTAACAGGGAGGGAGAGACAGGGAGAGTCACACTGTAACAGGAGAGAGAGAGAGAGAGAGACAGGGAGAGTCACACTGTAACAGGGAGGGAGAGAGAGAGACAGGGAGAGTCACACTGTAACAGGGAGAGAGAGAGAGAGACAGGGAGAGTCACACTGTAACAGGGAGGGAGAGACAGGGAGAGTCACACTGTAACAGGGAGGAGAGAGAGAGACAGGGAGAGTCACACTGTAACAGGGAGAGAGAGAGAGAGGGAGAGTCACACTGTAACAGGGAGAGAGAGAGACAGGGAGAGTCACACTGTAACAGGGAGAGAGAGAGAGACAGGGAGAGTCACACTGTAACAGGGAGAGAGAGAGAGACAGGGAGAGTCACACTGTAACAGGGAGAGAGAGAGACAGGGAGAGTCACACTGTAACAGGGAGAGAGAGAGACAGGGAGAGTCACACTGTAACAGGGAGGGAGAGACAGGGAGAGTCACACTGTAACAGGGAGAGAGAGAGAGA
>NW_027311527.1:0-25407 GCF_047496795.1 Chiloscyllium punctatum | reverse complement strand
TTATAGACTCCAACAAATTCCCTGCCATAGGTGCTAAGCTCCATGCTCTGCAATTCCCGAGTTTTCCGGGTTCTCCTCTCTTAAAAAGCGCGACTGACACGTGCAACAATCCAATCCGGAGGGACGACTCCTGGATCTCGGGAATTCTGAACGATTACAGTTCGGGATTCTATGAGGCGCTTGTCGATTTGTTTTAACACCCACCGATGGAACCCGCCTAATCCCAGGCATTTGTCACCCTTTGATTCCAGTCATTTCCTCATTATCGATGTTTTATTCACCTTCATTTTATTCGGTTGCTTTTCCCGATCCACTTTTCATTTCACCGGGACTTCTGGCAAGCTATCCTCCTTTTCTCCTGAAAATACGAGGTAAGGGGAATGATGGAACATCTCGACCATTTACAATGTCCCCACCTTCTCCTGACCACCCGCTTTCCCTTTAGGGCAGCGGAACATTTCTTCTCGATTTTGATGTCCCTGGAAAGATTCCGATCAAAATTCCTTTTGGGAGCTCTTTTACACTGCTTTGTGTCTTTCCTGCTCTCTGGATCTTTCCCAATCAGCAGGATCTATGCTGATATTTTTGTCCATGACTGTTTTCTTCTGTGAAGCAGAGCTTTCCCTCTCAGGGGTATCAACTGGTTTCCTATTGTCTTCAATGTTTCTTTAAACATCCTCCCGTCATCTTCAGTTCTTTTAGCCATCAGCAGATTTTCCAACCTTATTGTGGAAGGTCTCTGCCTCATCTCAGTCAAGGCGGCTTTTCCGAACTCTCCAACTCCAGCAGCATAGAACATAGAACAATACAGCACAGAACAGGCCCTTCGGCCCCCGATGTTGTGCCGAACATTTGTCCTAGCTTAAGCACCTATCCATGTACCTCTCCAATTGCCGCTTAAAGGTCACCAATGATTCTGACTCTGCCACTCCCACGGGCAGTGCATTCCATGCCCCCACCACTCTCTGGGTAAAGAACCTACCCCTGACATCCCCCCTATACCTTCCACCCTTCACCTTAAATTTATGTCCCGTTGTAACACTCTGTTGTACCAGGGGGAAAAGTTTCTGACTGTCTACTCTCTCTATCTATACCTCTGATCATCTTATAAACCACTATCAAGTCACCCCTCATCCTTCGCCGTTCCAATGAGAAAAGGCCTAGCACTCACAACCTATCCTCGTACGACCTATTCTCCATTCCAGGCAACATCCTGGTAAGTCTTCTCTGCACTCTCTCCAAAGCTTCCACATCTTTCCGAAAGTGAGGGGACCAGAACTGCACACAGTACTCCAAATGTGGCCCAACCAAGGTCCTGTACAGCTGCAACATCACTTCATGACTCTTGAATTCAATCCCTCTGCTAATCCCTCTCTATCCAACTGGCCACATTTCCCGCTATCATACCTCCTGACTTTCCGCATAAGCCTACCATGGGGAAGCTTATCAAATGCTTTCTTAAAATCCATGTACACTACATCCACTGCTCTGCCCTCATCCACATACTTGGTCACCTCCTCAAAGAATTCAATAAGACTTGTAAGGCATGACCTACCCCTCACAAATCCGTGCTGGCTGTCCCGAATCAAGCAGTGTCTTTCCAGATACTCATAAATCCTATCCCTCAGTACCCTTTCCGTTACTTTGCCTACCACTGAAGTAAGATTAACTGGCCTGTAATTCCCGGGTTATCCATATTCCCTTTTTTGAACAGGGGAACAACATTTGTCACTCTCCAGTCACCTGGTACCACCCCCGTTGACAGTGAAGATGAAAAGATCATTGCCAATGGCTCTGCAATTTCCTCTCTTGCTTCCCACATAATCCTAGGATATATCCCGTCAGGCCCGGGGGACTTGTCTATCCTGAAGTTGTTCAAAATGCCCAACACATCTTTCTTCCTAACAAGTATCTCTTCGAGCTTACCAGTCCGTTTCACATTCTCCTCTTCAACAATAAGGTCCCTCTCATTTGTAAATACTGAAGAAAAGTACTCATTCAAGACCTCTCCTATCTCTTCCGACTCAATACAGTCTCCCACTACTGTCCTGGATCAGACCTAACCTCGTTCTCGTCATTCTCATGTTTCTCACATACGCGTAAAAAGCCTTGGGGTTATCCTTGATCCTACCCCGCCAAAGATTTTTCATGCCCTCTCTTAGCTCTCCTTATCCCTTTCTTCAGCTCCGGCCTGGCTATCCTGTATCCCTCCAATGCTCTCTGAACCTTGTTTCCTCAACCTTATGTAAGCCTCCTCCTTCCTCCTTACAAGACATTCAACCTCCCTCGTCAACCAAGGATCCCTCACACGACCATCTCTTTCCTGCCTGACAGATACATACATATCAAGGACGTGTCGTATCTGTTCCTTGAAAAAGTTCCACATTTCCACGACATCCTTCCCTAACAGCCTATGCTCCCAACTTATGCTCCTCAGATCCTGTCTTACAACATTGTATTTACTCTTCCCTCAATTGTAAAACCTACCCTGTTGCACGCACCTATCTCTCTCCATAACCAAGGTGAAAGTCACAGAACTGTGGTCACCATCACCAAAATGTTCATCCACTAACAAGCCCATCACTTGTCCCGGTTCGTTACCGAATACAGCAGATACATGCTTTGTGCTTTCAAACACTGCCTTGAACTTGATAGTGCTATCATCACTATGTGATAAGTGGCCACGCACAAGTAGCTCACTCATTAATTCCAAATCATTACTCATTACTAAACCCAATACTGCTTGTCCACATGAAGCATATAGGACATAATGCAGTGAGAAACAGTACCGGCAATACACCAGACATGCACTACCTTTCTGACAAATGCTTGACTACCTCTAAATCTGTGTTCACGTTAAAATCCCTCATGAGCAGTACTCTGGCTTTGTTACATATTGGATGCTGCCTGAACTGCTGTGCTCTTCCAGCACCACTAATCCAGTATTTGGTTTTCAGCATCTGCAGTCATTGTTTTTACCTTGTTGATTTTAACCCTACTGCGAATCCTCTTGCAAGGATGCCTGCCTTGAAGAAGTTTTCCTCCTCTCTCTACAAGAATCTCAGGGAGTCCCTCTCCCACTGCAACTCCCAGGTCATTGCGTCTGCTCTGAAGCTCTTCAACCATGTTGTGAAACAAACTCGGTACCACAGCCACATTCGCTTCCTCAGTGCATGCCTCCGTAACCAACTCATCCCACACGGACTCCAGACCACCTTTAAACCAGCAGAGTTCGGACCCAAACAGGACAAACAGTACAGACTACAGATTCAAAAACACCAGCAACAGTTCTCCTTCAGGATCCTCCGCTCCACGCTTGCAGCAATGCGCCGTCACCTAACCTCTCTCCAGTCAGCCCTGCCTCAGCTGAGGGCCACACTCTCTCAGAATTGCAAAGGACCCACTCTGTACTACATCCTCAGGAGAATTCATACTCTCAACAAACAGTATTTCAACTCCATCTCAAACATCAAAAACTGTAAGTACAACAAACTTTTATCCACCCACCTCCATAACCAGCGCTCCTCAAACATTCCAGAAGATTCCCCTGGCCTCGGAAACACCATTAGCCATGCGGCTGACGCAGCTACCACCCCCACGCTGAGTGATGATGTCACGTCCGCCCCCATCATGGCCACTCCCACAGTCACTTCCGGCCCTCACATCATTCCTGATGCCACACACTCAGTGACTCCCGCCACCCCTACTGCCATGATCATCACCAATTCCACCTCCACCAGCGCCACTCACCTGCATTCTGCTGACACGGCCCCCACAGACCCCACTGTCACTATCCCCACACCCCAGAACCCCGAGGGCAACATTACCCCAGCTCATGCCTCCACCCCCATTCCCCCCACCATCACACCCACTCCAGGTACTGGCTCCGACCCCACTCCCAGCTCCACACCCACACCAGATCCCAGCTCCCGGCCCTGCCGAGTTTTCACCATCCCTCCAAGACCTCCCACTCACTGAGGAAGAACGATCAGTCCTCAGCAAAGGACTCACCTTCATCCCCCTCCGTCCACACATCACTGAATTTAATACACGCCGTGACGTCAAACAATTCTTCTGTCGCCTCCGCCTCCGAGCTTACTTTCACAATCAGGACTCCCGCCCACCTTCCGAGGACCCCTTCGCCCACCTCCAACACGCTGCATCCACCTGGACACCCTGTGCTGGCCTATTACCTGCCCTCGACCTCTTCATTTCCAACTGCCGCCGGGACATTAACCGCCTCAACCTGTCGACCCCCCTCCCCCACTCCAACCTCTCACCCTCACAACGCGCAGCCCTCCAATCCCTCTGCTCTAATCCCAACCTCACCATTAAGCCAGCGGATAAAGGGGGCACAGTGGTAGTCTGGCGCACTGACCTCTACACCGCTGAAGCCAAACACCAACTCGAGGACACCTCTTCCTACTGCCCCCATCACCAAACCATCATCTCCCAGACCATACAGAACCTCATCACCTCAGGAGACCTCCCACCCACAGCTTCCAACCTCATAGTCCAGGAACCCCGCACTGCCCGGTTCTACCTCCTTCCCAAGATCCACAAGCCTGACCACCCTGGCCGACCCATTGACTCAGCATGCTCCTGCCCCACCGAACTCATCTCTACCTACCTCGACACTATTCTATCCCCCCAGTCCAGAAACTCCCCACATACATTTGAGACACCACCCACGTCCTCCACCTCCTCCAAGACTTCCGTTTCCCCGGCCCCCAAATCCTCATCTTCACCATGGATATCCAATCCCTCTACATCTCCATTCGTCATTACCAGGGCCTCCAAGCCCTCCGTTTTTGCCTCTCCAGACGTCCCCAACAGTACCCTTCCACTGACACCCTCATTCATTTGGCCAAACTGGTCCTCACCCTTAACAATTTCTCCTTTGAATCCTCCCACTTCCTCCAGACCAAAGGCGTAGCCATGGGCACACGTATGGGCCCCAGCTATACCTGTCTCTTTGTTGGCTATGTAGAACAGTTGATCTTCCGTAATTACACCGGCACCACTCCCCACCTCTTCCTCCGCTACATTGATGACTGCATTGGCGCCACCTCGTGCTCCCGCGAGGAGGTTGAGCAATTCATCAACTTCACCAACATATTCCACCCTGATCTTAAATTTACCTGGACCATCTCTGACACCTCGCTCCCCTTCCTGGACCTCTCCATCTCCATTAGTGACGACCAACTTGACACTGACATTTTTTACAAACCCACCGACTCCCACAGCTACCTGGATTACACCTCTTCCCACCCTATCTCTTGAAAAAATGCCATCCCGTATTCCCAATTCCTCCGCCTCCGCCGTATCTGCTCCCAGGAGGACCAGTTCCACCATAGAACACACCAGATGGCCTCCTTCTTTAGAGACCGCAATTTCCCTTCCCACGTGGTTAAAGATGCCCTCCAAAGCATTTCGTCCACATCCCGCACCTCCGCCCTCAGATCTCACCCCTCCAACCGTAACAAGGACAGAACGCCCCTGGTGCTCACCTTCCACCCTACAAACCTTCGCATAAACCAAATCATCCAACGACATTTACGCCACCCCTCCCCACCCCTTTCCGCCTTCCGCAAAGACCGTTCCCTCCGCGACTACCTGGTCAGGTCCACACCCCCCTATGACCCACCCTTCCATTCTGGCACTTTCCCCTGCCACAGCAGGAACTGTAAAACCTGTGCCCACACCTCCTCCCTCACCTCTATCCAAGGCCCTAAAGGAGCCTTCCACATCCAAAGTTTCACCTGCACATCCACCAATATCATTTATTATATCCGTTGCTCCCGATGTGGTCTCATCTACACTGGGGAGACTGGGCGCCTCCTAGCAGAGCGCTTTAGGGAACCTCTCCGAGACACCCGCACCAATCAACCAAACCGCCCCGTGGCCCAACATTTCAACTCCCCCTCCCACTCTGCCGAGGACATGGAGGTCCTGGGCCTCCTTCACCGCCGCTCCCTCACCTCCAGACGCCTGGAGGAAGAACGCCTCATCTTCCGCCTCGGAACACTTCAACCCCAGGGCATCAATGTGGACTTCAACAGATTCCTCATTTCCCCTTCCCCCACCTCATCCTAGTTTCAAACTTCCAGCTCTGCACTGTCTCCTTGACTTGTCCGGACTTGTCCGACCTGCCTATCTTCTTTTCCACCTATCCACTCCACCCTCTCCTCCTTGACCTATCACCTTCATCTCCTCCCCCACTCACCCATTGTACTCTATGCTACTCTCTCCACACCCCCACCCTCCTCTAGCTTATCTCTCCACGCTTCAGGCTCACCGCCTTTATTCCTGATGAAGGGCTTTTGCCCGAAACGTCGATTTCGCTGCTCATTGGATGCTGCCTGAACTGCTGTGCTCTTCCAGCACCACTAATCCAGTATTTGGTTTTCAGCATCTGCAGTCATTGTTTTTACTTTGTTACATATTGCCTAGTTTTGTGCATTTTTACTATCCAGGACTTCAGAGCTGCTACCAGGCGGTCTGTACATAACACCTATTACAATTTTAGGATTTCGACTATTCCTCAGTTCCACCCACACGGTCTCCACTGAATGCGTTTCCTTCATTATGTCCTCCCTCATCATTGACAGAATTTTGTTTCTCATCACGGAGGCTACTCCACCACCTCTGCCATTTTCCATATCCGTCCTATACCACTATCCTATAACCTCGGTCTTCACAATTATCCTTCTGGAGACCACCTTTTGCTTTGCTGAATCTGCAGCACACTCTCCGCGGTCAATATCTCACACCAGAGAGCTCCACCATTCAAACTGATGACCATCGATCCACCTCAACTGCACCTCCCTTTCAGAATTCCCTAAGATATCAAAACTCCATCCACTGACACTGAAGTATCCTCAACAGTAGAACCCACACCACTCTCTGGAGAATATCATTCTAAAGATTAACAACACAATAACTGTCGAAAGTTCACTTATCTGCCTGAAATTATAGGAAATACAGTCTGAAAATCCAAGTCATTGGCACCTATTGCTTCTGCCTTTATCCACCCGACTGTTAATGAACACAACATTCTCTTGCATTTAGTCCAACAGGAGTTGCCTTTCTTCAAAGCATCTTGATAGTGTCTTCAAATGGTATGATTATCTTAGTGCACGGTTAAGATTTCCAAAGTAATATCCTTACTTACTAATGTCCTTCTGTCATCCTTAAATGTCAGGGCCTACTCCTCTTTCCAAATTCCACCTTACTATTGCTAATAGTCTGCACTCTGGAAATGTTATTTCTCTACCTTGGTCAACTTGTAACTAAGGCACAGTGATGTCAATTAGATCGAACCATTCATCACCATTTGTGCCATTATTAGGCCGATCTGTTTGTGAAGGCTTCGGCTGTTAGAGAATAAGCCTTGATTTTTGTACCTGGCATTTTAAATACTCACTCTTTACACTTATCTTATTATTTGCTGCTGATGTGTAATAATAATCATCATTACAATGATTGAACTTGCTGTGTTTGCTGACCCATTCTTCCTGCCTTAACCATATCGATCCACCGTTGTATGAACTCGACCGGTGAGTGCAGATATTGTAAAACACCCTTCACCTGACAAGCCCTCACCACAACGTTGTTGCTTTCAGACCCTATCCACACCACTAGTTAGACGATTGTTAGAAAACAGGGGAACGCTGACAGCGATCAGGGAAGTGTGATCATCGAAAGTGAGGCATCACTTAACAAAAACTACGGTTTGTGCTCTTCAATAAAATACTTGCTCCTTTGGTGTTCCTGGTGCGTTTGCTCCAATCTCAAGCAGTAATGATGTGTTTGTGTATTGGGGGAAGAAGTTGAACAATGAAATTGGGCAAGAAAAAGTGAGACAGAGAGACGAAGCGAGTAGTTAATAGGACGTTGCTTGATGAATGGGAGTGTGAGAGTGCGAAGCTGTGAGCAACCTCTGGTGGCTGCAAAAGCCTACTGCACCTGGTATTCCCAGGCGGTCTCCCATCCAAGTACTAACCAGGCCTGAGTCTGCTTAGCTTCCGAGATCAGGCGTTTTCAGACTAGTATGGCCGTAGGCACAGACTGCTTCCATTTCTGCTTCCTTAAAGGCACACACTGCTGCATTTACAACAACATTTTGCCATTCAATCAGACTGCACCAAAACATTTCTTTTTCCTTTGCCTTTCTATTCTCCCATCTCCATCTTCAGTTCCTCTACTTCACCCTAGACACACACACACACACACGTTTATTACACAACAGGATCAACTCTTTCACACTCACTCCACTCCATTTCATTACATGCCCATCCAAACTGCTTCACAAATAAACTCCTTTCCAAATTATAACCACAGCAACATACACACACCACAACGCTGTTTAGCCCCTACAACCTCTGCCTCCATTCAAACATCATGGCTCAGCTCTTGCCCAACTTCATATACAAGCCTCTGGCCCTTGGTACCTTTGCTTCACAAACATTTATCTCCCTCTCATTTCAATAGAACAACTCATCCAGCATCCACTGCACTTTGTCAGAAAATGATGGCTAAAATCCACCATCCGATGTATGCACGATGGCTTCCTCACATCTCTACGCAACCCTGTGGCCCTAAGTCTCACGCTATGTCCCTTCGTTCTACAATCCCCAACCAGTAGAAATCGTTTATCATTAGCTACCTTCTCTTTTCCTATTCATGTCTTCGAGACTTTCATCACACCACCCATTAACATTCTCAATTCTACAGACCACAGGCCTAAATGATATGATCTCTCCTTCCATCTTAACCATGCAAGTCCAGGTATCATTCTTGTAAATCAATATTCTACTCCTTTCAGAAGGTGTGCGGCCCAGATCCGCTCACAGTACTCCAAGTGGGGTCTATCTACCCAGGGTTTTGTAGAACTGCAGCATAACTTCGGCATCCTTCTACTCCAGTCCTCTACTTAGAAATTTGTCTTGCAAACGTTTCGTCCCCTGTCTAGGTGACATCCTCAGTGCTTGGGAGCCTCCTGTGAAGCGCTTCTGTGCTGTTTGCTCCGGCATTTATTGTGGCCTGTCTCTGCCGCTTCCAGTTGTCAGTTCGAGCTGTCCACTTTAGTGGCCGGTATATTGGGTCCAGGTCGATGTGTTTGTTGATAGAGTCTGTGGATGAGTGCCATGCCTCTAGGAATTCCCTGGCTGTTCTCTGTTTGGCTTGCCCTATAATGGTAGTGTTGTCCCAGTCGAATTCATGTTGCTTGTCGTCTGTGTGTGTGGCTACTAAGGATAGCTGGTCGTGTCGTTTCGTGGCTAGTTGGTGTTTGTGCATACGGATCGTTAACTGTCTTCCTGTTTGTCCGATGTAGTGTTTTGTACAGTCCTTGCATGGGATTTTGTACACTACATTGGTTTTGCTCATGTTGGGTATCGGGTCCTTTGTCCTGGTGAGTTGTTGTCTGAGCGTGGCTGTAGGTTTGTGTGCTGTTATGAGTCCTAGTGGTCGCAGTAGTCTGGCTGTCAGTTCGGAAATACTCCTGATGTATGGTAGTGTGGCTAGTCCTTTGGGTCCACCTAGACAGGGGATGAAACGTTTGCAAGACAAATTCCCAGCTTGACGAACAGAACCACAACGAGCACCCGAGCTACAAATCTTCTCCCAAACTTTGACCTACTCAGAAAGGACAGCAATCTGTTCGCTTTCTGGATTATTTTCTGGACGTGTCCGTGACACTTTAAAGTTGTGTGCACCTGAAACCCCAAGTCTCCTTGGACATGCACTTCATACCATCCAGAAAAATACCTTGATCTGTCCCTTCTTGATCCAAAAATGGATAGCCTCACTATTGCTTTCATTCAAATGCTTTTGCCACAGTTTTGTTTATTGACCTAAATCTATCAATATCCCCTTGCAAATTTATGCTGTCATCTACACAGTCTACAATGCAGCCTAACTTATGCAGCCACAAATTATGATATGACTTCCTGTGCCATTATCCATTCCCTTAACAAATAACATCAATAATTGAGGCCCTAACACAAGTCCTTGTGAGACATAACTGGTTCCATCCTGCCAATTGACTACCTACCCATTATCTCTACTTTCTGTCACCTGCCTCTCAAACAATCTCCGAGCCCTGTCAGGAATTTGCCCTCAATTCTCTTGGCTTCTACCTTCTGAAGTGGATTTTGTCAAATGCCTTCTAGAAGTCCATGTAAACAACATCTATGGACATTATTCCCTGACAGCTACCTTCGTCCCCTCTTCAAACCCTCTGCAATGAATTTGTCAGGCACGACCTACCTGTCATGTGGCTCTCCCTGGTTAACTCAACAATTTGAGGTGCTCACTTATCCCAGCCTTGATTATAGACTCCAACAAATTCCCTGCCATAGGTGCTAAGCTCCATGCTCTGCAATTCCCGAGTTTTCCGGGTTCTCCTCTCTTAAAAAGCGCGACTGACACGTGCAACAATCCAATCCGGAGGAACGACTCCTGGATCTCGGGAATTCTGAACGATTACAGTTCGGGCTTCTATGAGGCGCTTGTCGATTTGTTTTAACACCCACCGATGGAACCCGCCTAATCCCAGGCATTTGTCACCCTTTGATTCCAGTCATTTCCTCATTATCGATGTTTTACTCACCTTCGTTTTATTCGGTTGCTTTTCCCGATCCACTTTTCATTTCACCGGGACTTCTGGCAAGCTATCCTCCTTTTCTCCTGAAAATACCGAGGTAAGGGGAATGATGGAACATCTCGACCATTTACAATGTCCCCACCTTCTCCTGATCACCCGCTTTCCCTTTAGGGCAGCGGAACATTTCTTCTCGATTTTGATGTCCCTGGAAAGATTCCGATCAAAATTCCTTTTGGGAGCTCTTTTACACTGCTTTGTGTCTTTCCTGCTCTCTGGATCTTTCCCAATCAGCAGGATCTATGCTGATATTTTTGTCCATGACTGTTTTCTTCTGTGAAGCAGAGCTTTCCCTCTCAGGGGTATCAACTGGTTTCCTATTGTCTTCAATGTTTCTTTAAACATCCTCCCGTCATCTTCAGTTCTTTTAGCCATCAGCAGATTTTCCAACCTTATTGTGGACGGTCTCTGTCTCATCTCAGTCAAGGCGGCTTTACCGAACTCTCCAACTCCAGCAGCATAGAACATAGAACAACACAGCACAGAACAGGCTCTTCAGCCCACGATGTTGTGCCGAACATTTGTCCGAGCTTAAGCACCTATCCATGTACCTATCCAAATGCCGCTTAAAGGTCACCAATGATTCTGACTCTGCCACTCCCACAGGCAGTGCATTCCATGCCCCCACCACTCTCTGGGTAAAGAACCTACCCCTGACATCCCCCCTATACCTTCTACCCTTCACCTTAAATTTATGTCCCCTTTCAACACTTTGTTGTACCCGGGGGAAAAGTCTCTGACTGTCTACTCTATCTATTCCCCTGATCATCTTATAAACCTCTATCAAGTCACCCCTCATCCTTCGCCGCTCCAATGAGAAAAGGCCGAGCACTCTCAACCTATCCTCGTACGACCTTTTCTCCATTCCAGGCAACATCCTGGTAAATCTTCTCTGCACTCTCTCCAAAGCTTCCACATCTTTCCAAAAGTGAGGCGACCAGAACTGCACACAGTACTCCAAATGTGGCCTAACCAAGGTCCTGTACAGCTGCAACATCACTTCACGACTCTTGAATTCAATCCCTCTGCTAATGAACGCTTATACTCCATAGGCCTCCTTACAAGCTCTCTGGAGTGGCAACTTTCAAAGATCTATGTACATAGACCCCAAGATCCCTCTGTTCCTCCACCTTACTAAGAACCCTACCGTTACCCCTGTATTCCGCATTCTTATTTGTCCTTCCAAAATGGACAACCTCACACTTGACAGTGTTAAACTCCATCTGACACTCCTCAGCCCAGCTCTGCATCACATCGAAGTGCCTTTGCTGCCGACAACAGCCCTCCTCACTATCCACAACTCCACCAATCTTTGTATCATCTGCAAATTTATTGATCTACCCTTCGACTCCCTCTTCCAAGTCATTAATAAAAATTACAAACAGCAGAGGACCCAGAACTGATCCCTGCAGAACTCCACTTGTAACTGGGCTCCAGACTGAATATTTACCATCTACCACCACTCTCTGACTTCGACTTGTAAGCCAGTTCTCCATCCAACTGGCCAAATTTCCCTCTATCATACCTCCTGACTTTCCGCATAAGCCTACCATGGGGAACATTATCAAATGCCTTACTAAAATCCATGTACACTACATCCACTGCTCTACCCTCATCCACATACTTGGTCACCTCCTCAAGACCTACCCTTCACAAATCCGTGCTGGCTGTCCCTAATCAAGCACTGTCTTTCCAGATACTCATAAATCCTATCCCTCAGTACCCTTTCCATTACTTTGCCTACCACTGAAGTAAGACTTACTGGCCTGTAATTCCCGGGGTTATCCCTATTCCCTTTTTTGAACAAGGGCACAACATTCGCCACTCTCCAGTTCCCTGGTACCACCCCCGTTGACAGTGAAGACGAAAAGATCATTGCCAATGGCTCTGCAATTTCCTCTCTTGCTTCCCACATAATCCTAGGATATATCCCGTCAGGCCCGGGGGATTTGTCTATCCTCAAGTTGTTCAAAACGCCCAACACATCTTCCTTCCTAACAAGTATCTCTTCCAACTTCCCAGTCAATTTCACACTCTCCTCTTCAACAATAAGGTCCCTCTCGTTTGTAAATACTGAAGAAAAGTACTCATACAAGACCTCTCCTATCTCTTCCAACTCAATACACAGTCTCCCGCTACTGTCCTTGATCGGACCTACCCTCGTTCTCGTCATTCTCATGTTTCTCACATACGCATAAAAGGCCTTGGAGTTATCCTTGACCCTATATGCCAAAGACTTTTCATGCCCTCTCTTAGCTCTCCTAATCCCTTTCTTCAGCTCCCGCCTGCTATCCTGTATCCCTCCAACGCTCTCTGAACCTCGTTTCCTCAACCTTATGTAAGCCTCCTTCCTCCTTACAAGACATTCAACCTCCCTTGTCAACCAAGGTGCCCTCACCCTACCATCTTATTCCTGCCTGACAGGTACATACATATCAAGGACATGTCGTATCTGTTCCTTGAAAAAGTTCCACATTTCCACAACATCCTTCCCTAACAGCCTATGCTCCCAACTTATGCTCCTCAGATCCTGTCTTACAACATTGTATTTACCCTTCCCCCAATTGTAAAACCAACCCTGTTGCATGCACCTATCTCTCTCCATAACCAAGGTGAAAGTCACAAAATTGTGGTCACCATCACCAAAATGTTCATCCACTAACAAGCCCATCACTTGTTCCAGTTCGTTACCAAATACAGCAGATACATGCTTTGTGCTTTCAAACACTGCCTTGAACTTGATAGTGCTATCATCGCTCTATGATAAGTGGCCACGCACAACTAGCTCACTCATTAATTCCAACTCATTACTCATTAATAAATCCAATACTGCTTGTCCACATGAAGCATATAGGACATAATGCAGTGAGAAACAGTACCGGCAATACACCAGACATGCACTACCTTTCTGACAAATGCTTGACTCCCTCTAAATCTGTGTTCACGTTAAAATCCCTCATGAGTAGTACTCTGGCTTTGTTACATATTGGATGCTGCCTGAACTGCTGTGCTCTTCCAGCACCACTAATCCAGTATTTGGTTTCCAGCATCTGCAGTCATTGTTTTTACTTTGTTACATATTGCCTAGTTTTGTGCATTTTTACCATCCAGGACTTCAGAGCTGCTACCAGGCGGTCTGTACATAACACCTATTACAATTTTAGGATTTCGACTATTCCTCAGTTCCACCCGCACGGTCTCCACTGAATGCGTTTCCTTCATTATGTCCTCCCTCATCATTGACAGAATTTTGTTTCTCATCATGGAGGCTACTCCACCACCTCTGCCATTTTCCATATCCCTCCTATACCACTATCCTATAACCTCGGTCTTCACAATTATCCTTCTGGAGACCACCTTTTGCTTTGCTCAATCTGCAGCACACTCTCCGCGGTCAATATCTCACACCAGAGAGCTCCACCATTCAAACTGATGACCATCGATCCACCTCAACTGCACCTCCCTCTCAGAATTCCTTAAGATATCAAAACCCCATCCACTGACACTGAAGTATCCTCAACAGTAGAACCCACACCACACTCTGGAGAATATCATTCTAAAGATTAACAACACAATAACTGTCGAAAGTTCACCTCATCTCAGTCTGAAATTATAGGAAATACAGTCTGAAAATCCAAGTCATGGGAACCTATTGCTTCTGCCTTTATCCACCCGACTGTTAATGAACACAACATTCTCTTGCATTTAGTCCAACAGGAGTTGCCTTTCTTCAAAGCATCTTGACAGTGTCTTCAAATGGTATGATTATCTTAGTGCACGGTTAAGATTTCCAAAGTAATATCCTTACTTACTAATGTCCTTCTGTCATCCTTAAATGTCAGGGCCTACTCCTCTTTCCAAATTCCACCTTACTATTGCTAATAGTCTGCACTCTGGAAATGTTATTTCTCTACCTTGGTCAACTTGTAACTAAGGCACAGTGATGTCAATTAGATCGAACCATTCATCACCATTTGTGCCATTATTAGGCCGATCTGTTTGTGAAGGCTTCGGATGTTAGAGAATAAGCCTTGATTTTTGTACCTGGCATTTTAAATACTCCCTCTTTACACTTATCTTATTATTTGCTGCTGATGTGTAATAATAATCATTACAATGATTGAACTTGCTGTGTTTGCTGACCCATTCTTCCTGCCGTAACCATATCGATCCACCGTTGTATGAACTCGACCGGTGAGTGCAGATATTGTAAAACACCCTTCACCTGACAAGCCCTCACCACAACGTTGTTGCTTTCAGACCCTATCCACACCACTAGTTAGACGATTGTTAGAAAACAGGGGAACGCTGACATCGATCAGGGAAGTGTGATCATCGAAAGTGAGGCATCACTTAATAAAAATCACGGTTTGTGCTCTTCAATAAAATACTTGCTGCTTTGGTGTTCCTGGTGCGTTTGCTCCAATCTCAAGCAGTAATGATGTGTTTGTGTATTGGGGGAAGAAGCTGAACAATGAAATTGGGCAAGAAAAAGTGAGACAGAGAGACGAAGCGAGTAGTTAATAGGACGTTGCTTGATGAATGGGAGTGTGAGAGTGCGAAGCTGTGAGCAACCTCTGGTGGCTGCAAAAGCCTACTGCACCTGGTATTCCCAGGCGGTCTCCCATCCAAGTACTAACCAGGCCTGAGTCTGCTTAGCTTCCGAGATCAGACGAGATCGGGCGTTTTCAGACTAGTATGGCCGTAGGCACAGACTGCTTCCATTTCTGCTTCCTTAAAGGCGCACACTGCTGCATTTACAACAACATTTTGCCATTCAATCATCCTGCACCAAAACATTTCTTTTTCCTTTGCCTTTCTATTCTCCCATCTCCATCTTCAGTTCCTCTACTTCACCCTAGACACACACACACACACACGTTTATTACACAACAGGATCAACTCTTTCACACTCACTCCACTCCATTTCATTACATGCCCATCCAAACTGCTTCACAAATAAACTCCTTTCCAAATTATAACCACAGCAACATACACACACCACAACGCTGTTTAGCCCCTACAACCTCTGCCTCCATTCAAACATCATGGCTCAGCTCTTGCCCAACTTCATATACAAGCCTCTGGCCCTTGGTACTGTGAGAAACAAAGCTCACACACCTCAATAATTGCAGTCCGAGACAAAATCTGAATCAGTAGTGTCCTTTATTTTACACTTGCAAGTGGGTGAGATGTCCACTGCCTATAAGGTAGAGGACATACACACCAAGTTCAATTCATATAAATATTATGTATGATTTGATGTCTTTTGTTTTACATTGCTCCTCCCCTGTTTACATCTTCCACTTCCCTAAGACCGACCCCCTTTACCCCTGTTTATCTCTTGCCTTATCCGGCCCTGTCTGTGACAAAATGCTTATTCCTGGCCTCACAAGCCTGTTTGACCTCATCCTGCTGTAGGTCATTGTTAGGCATATTCTTTCTTCATCATTATCTACCCCCCTTCATCTGTGCCTTTCCCGAGGCCGTTCTGATCCCTATGATCCTTTTAATTGAGGTTTGTTCCTGTGTTTTTGTAAAAGTGGGAAGCAGATGTTTATACCTACTGTTTGTACAAGGGTATCTAGCTTAACTTCATCCCCTCACAACATCTTATCTATTTGCCCGTAATGTTTTAATGGCACATCTCATTCTAACATACAATTTTAGCTCATACAAAAACAATTATATATTTCCTCCACATCGTTCCCATTCTTGTTTACTCAGCTCGTGGCTAAAACAATTACACGCTGGTGTGAGTTCACTTTACTTTGTAAAATGGAATTGCAGAAGTAACGTTAATTTACCTATATCCCACAATTTCCCCCTTTTCTTTTAATTACTCTTTGTTATCTTCTGCATTTTTCTTTTCGGGGCACCTGTTTCATCAAGGCTGTTTCAATCAGTCTTTGGGTGAGCCCTCGTATAGAGGGTATGATACAACAGCCAATGGCCACCAATACCCCGACTACTACTATCAGGGAAGTAAGGATAGAAACCACCATCCCCTTCTACCTTCCAATCCAGGACTCAAGCCATCCTGTGAGAGATGTGTCTACTCCTGGATTCTCAGCCAATTCCTCTGCTAAGGTAGTCAATCCTCTTAAGACCCGAGCAATTGAACCATCAGGTGCAGTGTTATTAGGAATAAAGGTACAACAACTTCCTCCTAACATCACACACACACACACCCCCTTTTTCTGCTAAAACCCTATCAAGGGCCATTCTGTTCTCCCATGCCATCCTACTTGTCGCATCAAGCTGGTCTGATATTCCTTTAACCGCATCTCTTGTATAATTTACAAATCGCTGTTGATTATAGAAAATGTAATTTATCCAATCTACATTTTTATTAACTGTTACCCACCAGAAGAGAGCTGACTCAAAGCCTGCTGCAATCTGGTTACGAGCCTTGGATTCATCAGGTACCCCCCTAGGGACTCCTACCGCATCGAGACAAAGCCTGTCATCGAAAGAAGTGTCTAACAGTAATCTCTTACCCCTTCCCTTTTTCCCCCCTATCTTTTCCTTCTCAAATGCCAGGGTAAATGGAATTGCCAATTGTACAATTGCACATATCCCTCTCCAATCTGGAGGTAGCGTGGGTCTCAATATTTTGCCTCCACAGTCCCACCACAGATCCGCTCGGGGAACCTTTAGTGCTGAGTAGTTCCTTCCCTTCTCCGTTTCGGTAACATTCTTAATCTCTGTACATAATTTCAGCTCCCCCAAATCATTCGACCGACCTGTACCTCGTCTACACACACAGGCTGTGTGATTTCCAACTGCGGCAGAAAACAGCGGGGGGAACTTTTGCATCTTTCTTCTCCAAGGGAGGGAACATCAGAGATAGGGGAGGTACAATTCCTATCATTCCATGCAGTCTCATCCTGATACAGGGCTATCATACATTTCATGCCCTTCCTGTCTCGCTTCCACCCGAGTGGAAAGGGAACCCCCTGGGCCACTGGCCGACTGGAGGCACATGCAGAGCAATTGCTTTTGTTCAGACTTTTCACAGTATACTTTACCCATTCAACCCAGGCATTTGGATCCCCGTACCCAGTTTCTATTTCAATGGTCTGTTTCAAGTCCTTTACCTCTATAAATTTTACTACTTTAGGATCATCGGGAGGGGTGAAAGATTGTATCTTCTTACCCAGTAGTTCTACCTGTTTTCCCTGTCCTTCGCTAATTTGAAAACAATAGCCCAAGAAATCCTTCCCATTTGCTTTCATTTCTATCCCAAACGTTTCATTTCATTGTATCTCATAGGTGCCCCCCCCAGGATTGTTTCATGCCATGTGGTTTTCCTTATCGTTAGGTATATTGGGTTACACTTTTTATCAGGACAATCACGAGCTGGTTGGAAGGGGGCCCAGTGTACTGTGATGAGATCATTATACTAAGTACCATCCCCAAGGCCATCCCCATAGGACGTAAGATGTATCTCAGAGCTGCGGTACTGTCTCTGATTATCTACATCCCCACAATTTACTAAGCTGCATACATCAGCGTCTATTACTTGTGGATTATCAAATTCAGGAACCGTTAATAATACATATGAAAATGATATTTGACGAAATCCCAATACTAAAAGGGCTAGCATCATAATTCTAGCAGCATCCCCAGTATTCTAAACATCATGCTGAAGCACCAAAAAGACTTAATATACAATCTTACAGAAATAATCCCGCACTCGCATCACCACTGTATAATTAGTTACTCAAAGTCTCTTTAATCTGAGTTTCAGCGGATCTTGCGTTGATTCGGCTGTCCAGACTTCTTCCTCAACTGGAGATTCCACTGGCCCTTTGATCCGAGTGTAGTGAGTCCAGCCTTTCCCCACCGTCCTTATTGCCGTTTCGGTCGTCAAAAGAGCCTGGTACGGCCCTTCCCAGTCCGGCTGTAATTTAGTCTCTGTCCATGATTTTACTAAGATTCAATCGCCCGGCTGGATGGGATGAACGGTGAATTCAAGGGGTGGAGTCTGTGCCAATAAACCCTGTTTCCTGAGGAAAGACAAAGAGGAGGACAAGCCCAGTATATACTTCTTTAAGAACAACTCTTTAGTTTCGGGAATTGGCAATTCTCCATTCGTTCCCAAGTAAGGTAATCCAAATAAGATTTCATAGGGGGATAGTCCCAAATCTTTCCTTGGGGCTGTTCGTACTCACAAGAGAGCTATAGGTCAACATTTGGTCCAAGGGAGTGTGGTTTCTATTATCAATTTAGAGAGCTGTTGTTTGAGTGTTTGGTTCATTCTCTCAACCCTTCCCGATGATGGCAGGTGCCATGGAGTATGGAACTCCCAGGAAATTCCCAACCCTTTCATTACCTCTAAAGTGTTACAGGGGGTAAAGTGAGTTCCTTGGTCGGAATCAATATGGTTCACGAGCCCATATCAGGGAATTATGTGCTCCAATATTGTTTTAGACACTCCACTCACAGTGGCGGTAGCTCGGGGGTATGCCTCAACCCAACCAGATGGATGATCTACTATGACTAGCAAATATTTTAGTCTCCCTACCCTGGGGAGTTCAGTATAATCTACTTGTATACTCTGGAAAGGTCTCAATCCTGGGTCTCTTCCTCCCGGGGTCTGTTTTCTCAAGACTTTCTTATTTACCTTTCTGCATATTATACATCCCTCACATATTTGTTTAGCAATTGTATATATTCCTTTACATCCATATTCCCTAAGAACTAAATCACACATTGCTTGTACTCCCCAATGGCTGCCTTGGTGTAGGACAGCCATAATCTCTCACATCATCATTTTGTTTAACATTTCCCTTCCATCAGGTAACCTCCAATGCCTGTCTGCTGTTTTTACAGCTCCTAAATCTCTCAATTCATTTTCTTCGCTTTCAGTAAATATAGGAGCTTCCCTAGGACTTGGGACAGTAAGTAGTAGGGAATGAATCACCACTTCTTGTGGGTTCAGGGCTGCTTCCTTAGCCACTTCATCGGCTAATCCATTTCCCCTAACTTCTAGTTCATTTCCTTTCTGATGACCATTTACATGCACTACTGCTATTTCTCGGGGAAGTAATAGGGACTCCAAGACTCGTTTAATCAATTCTTCATGTACTAATTCTTTCCCTCGGCTATTGATCAGCCGTCGTTCCTGCCATATCTTACTGAAGGTGTGCACAACACCAAATGCATATTTAGAGTCAATGTATACTGTTCCCTCTTTATTCTCCAATGCCCTAAGGGCTCTTTCCAATGCATAGAGTTCACAAGTCTGAGCTGACCACCCATTTGGCAACCGTCCTGCCTCCACCACACTACTGTTTGTCCCAACTACGACTGCATACCCATTATGTATTTTCCCTTCAGTCACCCGGGATGATCCGTCTATAAAAAGTCTAGCCCCTGCATGAAGTGGAACATCTCTCAGGTCCATGCAGTCCTTAGTTTGGTATTCTATAATGTCAAGGCAATCGTGCCCTGGATTCTGAGGAGAGTCTCCTTCCCCTTTCCAATGAAAGGCAGCTGGATTTAAACAATTGTCAGTGACCAACACTAGATCATCCTTTTCTATTAATATTGCCTCGTATTTCAGAATCCGCGAGTCTGTCAACCATCGCCCAGCTTTTTGGTTTAGGATTGTTCTCACTTGGTGTGGAGTGCTTACTATTAGGGCTCCCCCAAATGTAAGCTTTCTGCTTTCCTCCACCAACAGTGCAGTGGCAGCCACGGCCTGCACACACTCAGGCCACCCCCGGGATACTGGATCCAGTAGCTTCGAAAGATATGCTACTGGTTGTCTCATTCCTCCCCACCTCTGGGTCAATGCTCCCAAAGCCGCTCCCTTATCCACGGTAACAAAGAGGTGGAAAGGTTTATCTAGAGAAGGTAAGGCTAACACGGGGGCATGGATCAGATCTCTTTTGAGTTTCTCAACTAGTTCTTTTTCCTCATCATCCCAAAGTAGACATTTTGGTTCCCCCTCTAATAGTTTGAGATATAATTTCTTAGTCTTCTGTGCATAGGAATCAATCCACAATCTGCAATAACCCGTTAGACCCAAACATTTGCGTAACTCCCGTTTAGTGCTGGGCAGTGACATCCCCAATATTCCCTCTATCCGTTCCGGGCTTATCTTTCGCTTTCCCTCACTAACTAAATGTCCCAAGTATTTCACTTCTTGCTCCACATATTGTAGTTTGTTTTTAGATACTCGCAGTCCCTGCTGACCCAGGAAATTCAATAATTTGTTAGTGGCTTCTACTACTCTCTCTCTTCTTTTTCCTGTTACTAAGAGGTTGTCTACATACTGCAACAGGGTAGTCCCCTTGGGGCTGCTAAATTTCTCCAATATTTGTTCTAACATCTGTCCAAATAAATTCAGGGATTCCGTAAACCCCTGGGGAAGCACAGGTGTTGCGGTTTGTGTCCTGTCTTAGGGTCTTCCCACTCAAAGGCAAACATATTCCTACCTTCCTCTGCCAAGGGACAAGCCCAAAAGGCATCCTTTAAATCTATCACACTAAACCATTTGTGGTCATGAGGGATCTCACTTAATAAGGAATAGGGGTTTGGTACCACTGGGTGCCTGATCTGTACTATGCGATTTAATGTTCTCAAATCCTGCCCCAATCGATAAGTTCCATCGGATGTCCACACTGGTAGTATTGGGGTATTATAAGGAGACATACATGGCTCCAACAGTCCATCTCTAATCAATCCTTCAATTACTGGCTGCAGTCCTCGTTTACCTTCTATGGAAATGGGATATTGTCGCTCACAGACAACGTCCCCTTTTCCTTTTTTTAAAAATTTACTTCAAGGGGAGGGATCTGTAGTTTTCCACAATTCCCTTCTCTAGCCCATACAATAGGGTCTATCTCTCTCTCCACATCCTTTGTCAACATTGCCTTTCTACAACTAATTCTTTTTCCTGAATTCCAATCCCCAGTCCTAAGAGGATAATTAAATCTCTCCCTAATAAGTTACTTCCTATATCAGGGATATACAACAGTTCCCCTGTGACCCTATCCTTAGGACCTTCTATCATCATAGGTTCAAATACTGGAACAGTAAATCCTTCCCCTTTTACCCCCGAAACAGTAATTGACCGTGTTGACATTCCTACTTTCTTTGGTTTAAAATTCAGCGATGACCGTGCTGCCCCAGTATCTACTAGGAAGACGACCTCTTCCTTACAGGGTCCCACCTTCAGGTTTATCAAGGGTTCCTGGTGGGTCCCCGGGGGCAGGAACCCCTGACACCCCTATTCTTCATCAAAATTCATAAGCGGAATTGCCCTCTCTTCCCTTTTCAGAGCAGGACATTCCCGCTTAAAGTGCCCTATCTTTCCGCAATAATAGCATCCTGCCTGTGGAGACCTCCAGCTCTGCCCCTGTCACTCGAACCCTCTATCAAACGCTCCCCCTTGTCCTCTCTGTCCGACATGCTGCCACCCACCGCTCCGGTTGGTCACTATCGGTTCCATTCTTTTCTTAACTACCTCATCAACCGCAGCTACCATCATTTTCACCTTCTGTTTCTGTCTCTCATCCTCTCTCTTTACAAACACTTTCTGTGCCTCTCTTAACAATTCATCTAATGGCTTTTCACTCCACCCTATCTTCTGTATCTTTCTCTGTATGTCTGGCCATGCCTTTGTCACAAAATGTACTTTCAAAAGACCATGTGCCACTGGGTCCTCAGGGTTCATCCCAGAATATTTCCGCATTGAGTCTCTTAATCTTTGCAAGAAAGCTGAGGGAGTCTCACCTTTCTCCTGTCTAACTTCAAAGGCTTTAGTCAAATTCTGTGACTTTGGAACTGCCTCTCTTATTCCTTTTAGAATCAGGTCTTTCAATTCCCTCATTTCTTTTCTATGCTCCGGGTTTTGATTTTCCCTCTGGGGGTCTCTGAGGGGAAACTTCACCTCTCCCTGTCCAGCATCCCCATCTCCAATGGGGTGTTCCCTGTCCCATATTTTAATGGCTGCTCCCCATACAAGTCCCCTTTCTTCCCCAGTAAATAATATATTCAAAATAGACATTAACCCAGCCCAGGTATACAGACTGGGCCCCAAAAATTGATCAATTTGTTCAGACAACCCTACCGGATCCTCAACCAGGACCTTCATTTCTTTTTTAAATGTTCTGACCTCCCCACTGCTGAGGGGGACACTTACAAACCCAATCTCTTTGTCCCCTATTGGTACCTCCCGAAGGGGATAAGTCATTACGTTCTTCCCCTTTTTCTTTTTTAAAGAAATATTGCAGTATTTCTAGCTCCCCATAACTTCAAACACCAATTCATCAATTCATGCTTGACTCACCTTAAAGCCTGTTCCAAACTTGTAAATATATTTATATATTTACATTCATTTATTCAGTATTTAATATTCAAAATGTAAAATGCATACAGTTCTCAATTTTGAAATCCACTGTACTCACCCAGTTTTAGTCCCTTAATTTAAATCCAAAATTAGTTTTCTTAAGTAGTGCTGACCAATCATTGCTCAATTACAATACTATAGGTCGTGAAATAATCAGAGCTGCCTTAAAAGAATTTGTCTATTCAAGTTTAACAAAAACTTCTAATGCATGAACAATGGGCGAATCCAAGGTCACAGATATTAACCATAGAATTTTGTTTTTACTACAATCTAATGTTGAACTGAAACTTCAACTGTCCTCCTTAAATCACTTTTATGTAAAGATAAAAGAGATTAGTTAGAAACTGATAGTAAGGCAGTTATGACCTGTGAGAAGAACAGGAGTTATCATTCTTTTTTTTTCATAATCTCTATAGAATCCTTCACCTTTAAAGAAATCATGTTAAGTTTCCATAATAAAAATCAGATTCAAAACAGTCCCGGAACTCAAGCTCCAGGGAATAAAACGCAAACATTCAATCACCAACAAACAAATGTGCATTCAAACCAAATCACAAAGGGTTAAACTTTCTACCAGCTGTACAGCTCTTTTCATTCTCTCTCTCTCTCTCACTCATTGACAAATAAATTCAGATATTTACAGTCTTTGTCCGACCTGTATTTTGGCCAGAAGAGGCGGGACGAAGAATGGATTCCTTCGTCCATACGAAGCAACAATATTTAATCATCTTTTTCCCCTGTACAAGTATTATTTTCCCAATTCCACAACATCCTCCCCAAAGGACTTTCTGGAGGTATGTTGTAAGAGACCCCGCCTCCATTTCCATTGCTTTTTCCTTCTTTTGTTTTCCCGGAGGCTTTTTCCCTACCCACGGCACAACCCATATTGAGTTCCTTCGTTAGTCCCTTATTAACTACTAAAACTCAATCCCGGCCACCAAGGTAATACTTAAAAGTCAGGTTTCTTACCTTGGTCTGTGCAGAGAGTTGCCTGGCCCCTTGTCACCGTATTTTCTATCGAACGCCTATCCCTGTCTGATTCAGACGTCTCTCTTGTGGGATTCGTACCAGTCGCCCAAGGGAGCAGACCAAACCAGGACACGAGACCGCTCCTCAATGGGGAACGGGACGCGTCTTCCCAGTGTCCAAGGCCAGCCACTCCCCCCGGTGATGGAAGAAAATCCCGGACAGCCCCCAATTGTGAGAAACAAAGCTCACACACCTCAATAATTGTAGTCCGAGACAACATCTGAATCAGCAGTGTCCTTTATTTTACACTTGTAAGTGGGTGAGATGTCCAGTGCCTATAAGGTAGAGGACATACACACCCAGTTCAATTCATATATAATATTTATATGATTTGATGTCTTTTGTTTTACATTGCTCCTCCCCTGTTTACATCGTCCACTTCCCCAAGACCAGCTCCCATTACCCCTGTTTATCTCTTGCCTTATCCGGCCCTGTCTGTGACAAAATGCTTATTCCTGGCCTCACAAGGCTGTTTGACCTCATTCTGCTGTAGGTCATTGTTAGGCATATTCTTTCTTCATCATTATCTACCCCCTTCATCTGTGCCTTTCCCGAGGCCGTTCTGATCCCTATGACCCTTTTAATTGGGGTTTGTTCCTGTGTTTTTGTAAAAGTGGGAAGCAGATGTTTATACCTACTGTTTGTACAGCCGTATCTAGCTTAACTTCATCCCCTCACAACATCTTATCTATTTGCCCGTAATGTCTACCATTGTTTTATTGGCACATCTCATTCTAACATACAATTTTAGCTCATACAAAAACAATTATATATTTCCTCCACAACGTTTCCATTCTTGTTGACTCAGCTCGTGGCTAAAACAATGACACACAGGTGTGAGTTCATTTTACTTTGTAAAATGGAATTGCAGAATTGCAGAATTGCAGAAGTAACATTAATTTACCTATATCCCACAAGGATCAACTCCTTCACACTCACTCCACTCCATTTCATTACATGCCCATCCAAACTGCTTCACAAATAAACTCCTTTCCAAATTATAACCACAGCAACATACACACACCACAACGCTGTTTAGCCCCTACAACCTCTGCCTCCATTCAAACATCATGGCTCAGCTCTTGCCCAACTTCATATACAAGCCTCTGGCCCTTGGTACCTTTGCTTCACAAACATTTATCTCCCTCACATTTCAATAGAACAACTCCTCCAGCATCCACTGCGCTTTGTCAGAAAATGATGGCTAAAATCCACCATCCGATGTGTGCACGACTGCTTCCTCACATCTCTATGCAACCCTCTGGCCCAAAGTCTCACGTTATGTTCCTTCATTCTACAATCCCCAACCAGTAGAAATCGTTTATCGTTCTCCACCTTCTCTTTTCCT
>NW_027311526.1:0-25417 GCF_047496795.1 Chiloscyllium punctatum | reverse complement strand
GCTGTACAGTTCAATATAACCAGGAGAGCATTTAATTTAATAGAGGCTGTGGTTAAAACTTCTAAAAGTTCAGAGCAGAATTTGGTTTGCAATTTGAAATGTTGGCAACAAGTTGAATGATAAGTAAATAATTCTACTTTAAGAAATAAGTTTCTCTTTTAAAAAAAAAGAATGTCCTCAAATTTTTTGTTGTAAACAAGATGCTCGTAACACTTCACAAGATGGCGATACAACTAAAATAATCCAATATTCAAAATCCATTACCAGACAGACAAGCATTCTTTTCTTAGTGCCTTTAAAAGATACAATGCCTTCAAATAGTTACTCACTATTTCATATTACATCTTTTACTGTAAAAAGTGTTACAAAAATCTCAATGCTAAGCATCTGTGTAAAAATGCCATCTTTCACCTCAAGTTTGAAGTGGACCAAGTCTTGTAAGCAGACACTAAATTTCTCTTCAACCAGATACAAACATATGCATCACAAATTATACCAATCCCAATTATAAATGGGTAGACCAAGACATGCATTCATGTTTGGTTTACAATCCAGTAATATGAACACCTACAGCAGAGACTAGTCACTCCCTAAATTAAAGAAAGGGCAGACTCTACCGGTGCACATTGTATGAAGAACTAATCAGGGGAAAACATGGACTATACACTGTGAGAGTCAAAAGGAACTATAAACAAGTGAAGAAGCCAATTTACTGCCTTAAATAATAGTTCAGAACAGTCATCCAAAAAGTTGGAGGATGAAAATTTTTAAAAAACAACAACACATTGAAATCAAATTTTCTCAAACCTTCAAAATTAAGAGGAATCACTTACTAGATACCCAGTGTGTTTCCTCATTTCTGGATTCAGAATTCTGAAAGTGAACAGTGAAAATAGCCAAACTACACACACAGTTGGCTGCCTCATTACAGACATGCAATATGTTGACATTGCTGCGAAAATTCATCTGAAGACAACTGCCATTTTAAAAACACCTAGAACAGATTACTTACCAGTAAATAGCCACGAAATTGGTTGTATATTATCGCAGTCAATAAATTCATTAACAAGTATGTCCCTGAAAGATACAGAAATTAAACATGTTCAGTTACATGAAAGAATAGATTTTAGAAGCTGCTAATTTTCAATTAAATGTAGAATCTACCATTACCAGTCTGATTCTTGGGATGACAGGATTAACAAGAGCAGAGAGAGTCTGGATTATTTAGAGTATATTCACTTGGGGTTTAAAAGAATGAGGGGATCTTACAGAAACTTATGAAAATTCAAAACAGGACTAGGCAGGATAAGTGACTATCGACTCCAGTACCAGGGGTCAGCATAAGGATACAAGGTGGGCCATTTAGGACCAAGACACTTCTCAGAGCGTGGCAGAATTTGCTACTTCAGAAAATGGTTAAGGCCAGAACATTGACTTATCAAGTCAGAGTTAAATATAGTTCTTCAGGCTAAAGCATTCAAAGGATGCAGGCAGAGGGCAGGCACAGGGGACTGAAGTTGGACAATGAGCCATGATCACACTGATATCAGACTCAGGTTCAAATGGCCTACTCCTGTTCCAATATTCTGGTTGTTTTTTTTAAAAAAAAACAGAGCAACTAGCTTTACGCTTTTTTGTATGAAAGGACCATTCCACATTTAGAATGTTGGCTAGGCCAGCATTTATTGCCCAAACCCAAATGCCCAATAGCAGTTAGAGTCAATGCACTGCTATGGGTCTAGAGCCACATGTCAACATGAGCAGGTAAGGGAAGAAAAATTGGTCCAAAGATAAAGGGACATGAATGGACCCAGATCAGTTTAGATTAGAGTTAGATTAGATTCCCTACAGTGTGGAAACAGGCCCTTCAGCCCAACAAATCAACACTGACCCTCTGAACAGGAACCCACCCAGACCCATTTCCCTCTGACTAATGCATCTAACACTATGGATAATGTAGCATGGCCAATTCACCTCACCTGCACATCTTTCGGATTGAGAGGAAACTGGAACATCCGGAGGAAACCCATGCAGACATGGGGAGAATGTGCAAACTCCACACAGACAGACACTCGAGGTTAGAATCAAACCCAGGTCCCTGGCACTGAGGCAGCAGTGCTAACCACTGAACCACCATGCTGCCCCAACAAGTTAGTAATGCTTACAAGGTCATCATTAGGCAAGCAGTTCCAAGTCCTAAAAACATGCAGTGGTAACTAAAGACTAAAATACTGATCTGAAGTTAAAATGGCTAAAACTCACACTCCGACAGAATATTCTATTATATTCACTTACCATTTGGAAAAAGGTGGATGCACATACTCTAATTAAGCAACCTGTTTTATGCAGCATCTTTTTACATAACCTACAGTGCCTCAAACAGGAGAGAGAGAAAATAATCTTTGGTTTTCTAAGGACTAGGTGAGAAATATGCAATGCTTGGGGGAAAAAAAAAAACAGCAGCCCAGAGGCACTCAAGGCTCTGGTGATGAGCCAATGAGTAAGGGAGGGGAAAACAAAGGCAAATACTTGAGGGCCAAAAGAAAAGTGCTCTCTCATTCTGTTAGGTCTTTAGGTGAACTGATACAAGTTTCTAATGTCACACTTCAGACTTTTTTTGTTTTTCCACATCTTTTTGCTCTGATCTGGCCCTTCAGATTTGCTCCTAATGGAAGACACCAGACCAATTGGCTCACAAATGTCATCTGATTTATTGGTTAAAAGCAACAACCTACAGCAACTGGCTTTCACCAGATTTTTGGTATTTCACTGGAGGTACAACATCAGCACTGTTCAGCTACCCAAGAGCAAGATAATTTGTAAGGCAGATGGCTGTTGGTGTCCAAAACCCCACCAACTTAACATCCACCTACTACCAGCACATCTCACTTTGTACAGCCTGTTACCATCACCCCCAAACCATCAGGGCAGTGCACAAAAATCTTCCCCTGTTGTTTGAACAAAGTCGTAGTGCAAATGCTACCCACAGTAAGTTTCAGCAACTTGCTTTTTAGAAAGTACAGCAAATTCCCTCAAATCTTTGTCATAAAATCATCCTTTTTCCAATTCAGTCCACAATCAAAAATGAAGGATATATAGTCTGTGTATTACCTGTTCAATGTTGTTTTAAAGCTTTTAGCCTGAACAAAAAAAAAGTGCAAGCTATGTCTGTTCATAAGTTAAAAACAAAGCCTTACCAATAAGACTGAAGGTAATGAAGAACAATGAATAGGCTCGATTGAGTGAATAGGCTGGAATCATCACTATCAGGAAAAAGAGAGAGAAAGAGCGAGTGAGCAAGCCAGAAAGCAATGCTGTATCTTTTAATTTCAAGCATCAGATAACCAGAATAAGTGAAAAACAAATTTAATTATCCAAGAATGACTAACCAGGTGACACTATTAAACACCATCCAGACCAAGTGTTGCAGATTCAAAGCTATTTTTGGTCAAACATTACAAAAATTTCTCATGCTACTTAATCTTTAGAATGAAGATACATCTATAAAGGGAAAAACAAAACACCATTATGGTTACATTCTCACACCAACTGCAGGAGAGCATTTCCTTCTTAGTTTGAAAGTGCACACAATCTTGCCCCTTTAGTCCAGGTACAAGAACCTTAAAGATAAAGGCCTGGACTTTTGCCAAGTCAGGAATGACACAGGAGCCCTTTAAAAACTAGCAGGTGAGTCACAACTGAAACATGCCCAACACTATTCCTGGACCATTTGATTTTCAGGAGTGTTTAAAGACATGACTGACAGAGGGCACAGCATTGCACCCAGCACTTCCAATCTGTCAGAATCCATTGCAGTGATAATATGGATGACTCCACCCATTTTCAGGGAGGGAGGTCAGGTTTTTGAGGAGTTGTGAATCATGTCAGCTCCATTGTTGTCAACCAAAGTCTGGGACGAGGGTGCCTTTCGAAAGGCAAATTTCAAGTAGTAGATTCTGTCCATCACATCTCAGTGATTATCCATTCAGTACAACACCAAGGAAGAATATAGTGCCCTCCTACCCTTTCTCACTTCACTCATACTCAGTGACCAAGGCTCAAAGAACAGTCACTGACCTTAGCGGTTACTGAAACCAAAACCCAGCATTGTTGACAATGGAGGGATTCATAGTAATGGCCTTTGCAAGGCATGGGGTAAAAAGACAGTACATGCAACAAACAAGATAACCTTGGTAGGCAAAGTAGTTTTGAACACTTCCACATACAATCATTGATGCTAGGTCAAGTTTACCTCAATATCGGTTTGTTTAAAATTATGAAACTAAAAAAAAGTATCAAGATATTAAAGTTTCTGAACACCTGTTGACCATTTAATTCAACTGTAGAACAGGTTCAGGGGCTGAATTGCCCAGTCCTCCTCCTAAATTTATTGAGGAAGCAAAGAATGAGTTAGAACTGATAAAATAGGAAACTATTTTTGTAAAATACAAATTATAAAGCATTTTATAAAACAAAATGCTACATTTGAAAGATGAATCAGGTTATTTCATTACCTGCACTTCATTCAGATAAGATATTAAACTGGTTTCCCTTCAATTGCATTCTATGAATGATCTACATGTCAGGTGACAATCCAAAAAGTTAGTGAGCAGGAAGATTAACATTGAAAACAAAAACCCTTACCATCAGGGTTATTAGCTGTTGTCAGCAGTACTAATAATGAGGTCAAAGAATCTGGCAAATTTCGGAAATAAGTCTTCCACTCTTGATCATCTTCAGCCATCTGCAGGATGTTTCAAGAAGAAAGGAAATATTGTCAAAGCGACTTGCACTGAATACACTTTTTAAGATTAGATTACTTACAGTGTGGAAACAGGCCCTTCGGCCCAACAAGTTCCACACCGACTCTCCAAACAGCAACCCACCCACACCCATTCCCCTACATTTACCCCTTCACCCTACACTACGGGCAATTTAGCATGGCCACTCACTTAACCTGCACATCTTTAGACTGTGGAGGAAACTGGAGCAAACCCATGCAGACACAGGGAGAATGTGCAAACTCCACACAGACAGTTGGCCGAGGCAGGATTTGAACCCGGGTCTCTGGCACTGAGGCAGCAGTGCTAACCACTGCCACCGTGCTGCCCAGGTTTCTCTGGCTTTACAATTGTTTGACAAAGTATTAGACCAAATGTAGGGGAACTTGTGCAAAATACATAAGAGGTGGTCATATTCAAAGGTAAAAAAAGTCTAGTCCTGTTTTTGCCTCAGTAATTCCCTTATAAATCAGGTGGTTTGGGAGTAATTTCTGACTGAAATATCACTGTCTGTTAGACTTTTCCAACACAATCATCACAGACATCCCATTTTTGTTTAAAAGACCTTCCTCCTCAACTTCTCCCCCCATTCCCTCAACCAAAAATGTTCTAGTCTTTCAGGAGAACAGAAATTGTTAAATCCAATGGAGAGACACACAAGTGATTGCCTGGCACTAAGAATTAAAGAGAGGCAAGTGACATGACAAGACTCCAAAATCTAAATATCCAAAACTCTCCTCCCTGAAGGCACCTTATCACTCAGGCTGGTCTCCACTCCAAATGAGAGTGCAGCAGAGATTTAAACATGCATCATACTAGGTTTTACGTTAACCAGCTGACAGAGCTCAAAAAAATTCAAGAGTGAAAATGTACAGAAAAAAAAGGTAGAAAACAAGTACAATGGGTGCCTGATAAATTTCCTTTACAGGTTTTTAAAATAGTTCAGCAGGGAACATTCAGTAACATTACAACAAAAACTAAAATCAGGCATGTGCACTTGTTTAGTTTTTAAAAAAGCTAGAAAACCCCAAACCTTGAAAGACCCTATACAGACAACAAGCAAAACTTATGTCATTTACAAAAAACCATGCAAGAACTGTAACAAACACTATGCTGGACAAACAGGCAGAGAACTAGCCACCAGGATACATGAACATCAACTAGCCACAAAACAACGTGACCCTCTCTCACTGGTATCCTTACATACAAATGAGGAAGGACACCACTTTGACTGGGACAACACATCCATCCTTGGATAAGTCAAACAGAGGCATGCACGAGAATTCCTAAAAGCATGGCATTCCAACCGGATCTCTATCAACAAACACATTGACTTGGATCCCATTCTGACCCCTGAGAAAAAGAACAGGAAATGGCATCACCACAGGAAATGGCACCAACCCAAGAAAACCTAAACATAAATAGAAAGCAGGCTCTACCACCTGCGCTTCATCTGGAGGCTCACTGGAGATGTTCGAGTATGGTGACGAAACATCTGAAAACAAACCTTCTAACTCAGCGAGCAAACCTACATCCAGAACCTCAACCTGAGCTACAAGTCTTCTCAAAACTCAGTAACCCCAACCTATTAAACTTTGTTCTTGAAATAAGAACTGAACAATTTGCAAATATCCTGGTCTTTCCTCAAATCATTCTGTGCACATATTTTAACGACAAGTAACTTGATCATATGAAAGTTGCTTTACCTGGACTCGAGTGAACAACAGCATGGCGATCATAGTAAACAGTAACAGGTGCAAGGCTAACAGCAACATAACACTGTTTAAAAGTAATGGTAAAAGAAATTCAATGCAGAAACAATATGGTTTTCACAGCTTCAATCTGCCCCCCCCACCCCACCTTTATTTTTTTCAATAATGCAACATTCAGGGCATTTACTGTTTCAATATTAGCCACCTTTGAGCTCTGGTTACTGCACTTGGTTCAGCTTACTCAGGGCAGGATTTGTTCTAAAAACGTTTTAATAAGTCTTGCGAAACAGTTCAACAGCCTCTGAACAGGAAGTTGTCTTGGTCGTGCTATGAGAACACAGTTCTGGGGCTCAGGAAGAAATCCCAGGAAGTGTTTGATAGTTCTGTATAGTTAAGCCTCAGGGGAAAAAAAATCCTGGGAGTCACAAAAGGGTAATAAAGCAGCTAGTATGCAACTGATACATCAATACTACAGAAAATAAGGTGAAACATGCTACAAGCCTGTATTGGCTTTATGTAGTTGAGAGATGTTAATGTTCTGAGAAACTCAGGCTCAGTACCAGTTTGGTGGTTATCTCGGGGTCTATGAAAAGGCGGCAATTTAGAACTGAAGCAATCATTTACAGAGGAACTTTGATTATCCGGACAAGATCACAAGGTCTCGATGCTTGGCTAAACGGTTATCCTGCATTCAATTATCCAAACAAAATATTCCCCACCCATGTCATTGGGATAATTGAGGTTCACCTTCCATCCTACCAAACTTCGCATAAACCACATCATCCAACAACATTTCCACCACCTCCAAACAGACCCCACCACCAGGGATATATTTCCCTCCCCAGCCATTTCCGCTTTCCACAAAGACCATTCCCTCCGTGACTACCTAGTCAGGTGCACGCCACCCCGCCTCCCCCCCAACAACCCACCCTCCCTTCCTCTGCAGGAATTACAAAACCTGCACCCACACCACCTCCCTCACCTTCAGCCAAGGCCCCAAAAGGAGGCTTCCACATCCAAAGTTTTACCTGCACATCCACCAATATCATTTATTGTATCTGTTGCTCCTGTTGTGGTCTCCTCTACATTGGGGAGACGAGACACCCCCCTAGCAGAGTGCTTTAGTGAACATCTCTGGGACACCCCACCGCCCTGTGGCCCAACATTACAACTCACCCTCCCACTCTGCCGAAGTGCAGGTCCTGGGCCTCCTCCACCACTGCTCCCTCACCACCCGACACCTGGAGGAAGAGCGCCTCATCTTCTGCCTCGGAACACTTCAACCCCAGGGAATCAGTGTGGACTTCAACAGTTTCCTCATTTCCCTTTACCCTACCTCCAACTTTCCAGCTCAGCACCATCCCCATGACCTGTCCTACCTGCCTATCTTCCTTTCCACCTATCCCCTCTGACCTCCCACCTCCATCCCCACCCCCATTCACCTATTGTACTCTATGCTACTTTCTCCCCACCCTCATCTCCTTTATCTCTCCACTCTGCAGGCACCCTGCCTCTATTCTTGAAGGGCTTTTGCCCGAAACGTCAATTTTCCTGCTCCTCAGATGCTGCCTGACCTGCTGTGCTTTTCCAGCACCACACTAGTCTAGATTCTGGTTTCCAGCATCTGCAGTCCTTGTTTTTACCTAGTTCCTCTGTATTGAGGCAGCCTGTAATTGTGTTATTTGAGGGGCTTTTTACATTAGGTCTTTAGATAAGAGAACAATTGGAAACCCTTGTAAAGTTGGTGTGCTTTGATGTCCCAGGATCACTAACCTGTCTTGATGAAAAGTTAAGATTTAATGTGCTCTATAGGGTGTCCCCTAGCATCTTTTTTTAGTTACCTCAGGCTACTTCTGCTGATTTAAGTCTTATATGATACTATTGTATATTACATTAAAAAGTTACAACAGTAATAGTGTTCATTACTTCTTGTTCAGAACAGTGGAATCTTGCAACTTTGTTCTAAATACCTGGGATACTCACTGGATCCTATTTAGGAAATAAAATTTGGTTCATTGCAAATCAAAAAACTTGGATTGAACTAAAAACAGTATGAAAATGGGTCATTTATATTCCAAAAGAATCTTTTCTAACAACCCTGGTAGTTTGTACTAACTGCTATTTTGAATCTTGCAAACATGCAGTGTGTTCGAAGAGAAAAGCCTCATATTAAAGTAACAAACATTATTTGTCAAGTTCTTGCCCAAAAATGCACATCCAGTGCTTTATCCTGCAAAACCAAGAGTCCAGTTGTGAATTATTTTTGCAAGTCAAGGAACTGACAGCATTTTGATTCCAGCTGACATCAGCACTGGTCATGTCAGATCCTAGACTGAATTATGGTTTGGTAAAACCAAAAACCAGATTTGATGGTTGGGCTCTCACTGAAATAGAAGCACACAAATGTTGCAGATGTGGTTTTAACAGTGAAACTTTTTATTAAGCACAAGATGATTAATACAGCAAATATTTAGACATAATATACCTTTAAGAGATTCTGAAACAAACAATCCCACTAATCTCAAAACACTCCTTTACAGATCCAAAAAACACATCACATACAGCACTCAAATCTCTTCCCTCACCTCAGTAGGCTTGAGTAAACTGTGCCTTAAGCTCCCAATCTGGAAAATCTAATAACAACCTTTCTCTCAAACCATCCTACACCCACGTTTAACACACTCCATTTCAAAGCATTTTATCCACATGCTTCTGGTCTGAGACTACTAAACTTCTTATCCCAAGATAAAATCATTGATATATACAGCATGGAAGCAGACCCATCAGTCCAATTCATCCATGCCAACCAGATATCAAATTAATCTCACCTCATCTGCCAGCATTTGGCCCATATCCCTCCACACACTTCCTATTCATATACCCATCCAAACATCTTTTGTAGTTGTAACAGCCTACTCCAACATTTCCTCTGGCAGCTCATTCCATACATCCACCACCCTCTGTATCCCTTTTATATCTTTCCCACCTCACCTTAAGCCTACACCCTCCAGCTCTAGACCCTTTCCCCTCTTCCCCACCCACAGCCCCCTGCCAACCACAGCAAAGGATCTTGCCAATTTATCCTACCCATGCCCCTCATGATAACCTAGTCCCTCTCTTAGGAGCATTGCTTAGAACATCCTTCTTCATTGTTACATTAAAAGTAAAGAAAAAGAGGAAAAGCAGCTTTTAAGTACCTCATGTTTTTACCTTGTGATTTGTGGTATTGTTTGTTGTAGGCATTTAAAAGCCTTTTTCATGAGTGAGGAGTTTTGGAGAAGGAAAAATGGTCGCAAAAGTCTTCTAATTCTTACTTTCTTCAATTAAAAAAAAGCAAAATACAGAAATCATCCAAAGCTTAGTGCAATTCAAATACCTTGATCATAGACAATGTAGTAAATGCAGCTTTCCAACTTGTTCTGCAAAGAGTTGAAGAATGTGGTGCAGGAAAAGCACAGCCAGTCAGGCAGCATCCGAGGAGCAGGAGATTTGATGTTTCAGGAGCTTCTGACGAAGGGCTAATGCCTGAAACATCAATTCTCCTGCTCCTCGGATGCTGCCTGACCGGTTGTACTTTTCCTACACCACATTTAACTCCGATCCCCAACATCTGCAGTCCTCACTGTTACCTGTTCTGCAAAAATGGCAGCAAAAGCTACAAAAGTAGAACCTTAAGTTGACAAATCCAGTAGAAAGTACTGTCAAAAGAGCTAGCTACTCATTTATTTAAAACATGGCAGAAAAGAATGTTGACTGCACGTTTTAGATAGTGAAGCAGTACAGGAAAGCTGCACTTGTGAAAAAGAGCAAGTGGAGTTTGTCGCTGGATAAGCTAAGAGTAATATCAGTCACAAAAAAGTGTGATTTTCTTAACCATGGTAACTGCATTAAGTGTACTAGCCTTCTTACCATCACAAAATCTACTCAAATAAATAGACAAGAACAAAAATCAAAAACTGGACCAACACGTTCTGTTCCAATGGTGTACAGCATGGTATACTAGGAGTACACACACTGGAGTGCACTGCAAGGCCTCTTCCTAGCCCCCCCCCCCCCAAACACCATACCAAACGAAACACCGAAGTCTCATCTTGAGCAGAAATCCTTTGTGCTCTGCTCTTGGGAGGAAGCCAGTTATGTCGGCAAAGCTGACTGACTGGGATGCAACACTGACCTCCTCACAAAGAAAGGAGTAAGACAGCATCAGCTGGCACAAATGGCATCAGTAACAGCCTGGAAGCATTTTGGATAGGCAATTGATTGAATTCAGAGGTCCCCAGTGGCTCGAAGTGTTCCAGTCAGCTTGGTGACCACTGCGATAGGATGGACACCCATTCTTTCAATCTGCAACAGTGTCCCAGGGCATTGTAATGCTGTCACCAAGTGACAATTTCATTTATCTGGAGCAAACATGGAGGTCTGTACATTTTTGGCCTCTGGAATAACCGCACCATCCTGAAAGGGACCTTCTGCAGGGATGCTACATGGAAGGCTGTTCAGAAATTAGCAGCTTTATACTTCCTCAATCTCTCTGCACATCTGTTGCACCCCTTTAGTGGCCTTCATTAGCTATTCTTGCCACATTTTTATAAAATTCTTAGTATATTGTGACAATACAATTGCTTCAAGAGGTGTATTTGGTTCTGATTTCTTCGCACCCCCCCCCACCAAGATTTGATCCATAGTTGTTGAGTGGTCCACTCCAAGCCAGTAAGGCAAACAGTTTACGTGGCCTTAGGGCTTGCTTTTTCACAACTGAAACAATGGGTGGAGTCAGGGTCCCACAGAACCAGAGGCAGAGTTTAGTTTTCAGTAGTTGTTGCGGTTTTGATGTTAGCTCCAAAAAAGTGTTATTCATTCCTCTGCTACAGCTAAAAACCTTGATTCTCTCTTGCTGGCAGAATCACACGTCGAACAATCAATACACTGAATTTGCCTTTGCCAAGGGTGTTTATGGGAGTTACTGTTTTGGAATAATTGCTGTATAGTGGTTAAATCTATTATCCTGTTACATTTTCCCAATATAGTTAAAGTGTATAGATTCTCCTTTCTTTGGTTTATAATTTAAACAGTAGGCTAAGAATAAAACATCCTTCTCTCAAAGCCAAGCACTAAGAAATTACATCTGGAACACCGTATCTTACACTTATCTTTAAACAAGAAGAGTTATAACTCCTTCAACTATTTGAAGGGGATTTGGTCTGGTCCATCATATGCAAATAGGGCCCTCACCACTTACTAGCATGATTCCCATTTAGCTATTCAAACCTTTTTTCCCCCTCACTGCTGAAAGTCTGTCGTCTTGTTACATTTTCCTAACCTTTTCTCCGATGGCCATGTCATTCAGACAAAATTCTGTACCATGTAACATGACTTCACTAAACCATTGAAATATACTGATGTATAATACAAGGCTTCAGATTATATAGCTGAAGTCATATTCCCACTTTAAAAAACCTGAGACAACTGCAGATGCTGAAAGTCTGAAACAAAACAAATTGCCAGAAAATCTCAGCAGGTCTGGCAGCATCTGAGGAGAGAAATCAGTTAATATTTCAGGTACAGCGAACCTTCTGAGACTCTTACATTTGTTTTTGTTTATTTTCGCTTTCAAGCACTGGTTTTACAAAACCTATTAAGGTATGAAGAAAATAATACATCAGGAACTTTCAAGAGCTTATATCTTACCTCCTCACAAAATAAACAAAGAGTCACAGTCCAGTCCACAATGGAAGCAGCAAGTACAAGAGCATAGGCAATCAGCCATTTTGACTTCTGGAATTCTTTCCATCCAATTAAATAGCTCTGTATAAAAATGCCATTTTGAAAGAATCAATAGAGAGATCAGCTCCGGGAAGCAAAGAGCACTAGTAAATAAGCAGACACAGACATGCCCTGCAAACCACATGGACACTGGAAAGGAATAAACAGTTTTTCTAATCCTGCGAATCAAGTTAAGAATTTTCACACTACATTTGCTATTGTGGTGCTTTAGATGAAGCAGAAAACCACTAATTGGTGCTAAAAGGCATAGTATCAGATCCAATAGTAGACAACAACTTGCACTCCAATAGCTTCAGAAAACCCAATTAGGAGGCATCTTTTGCCAATTGTGGGAGCACATTGAGGTTACAGCACAAATCTTTCAGCCAGTAGCACAATAGAAGCATACAGTATTCACCAATCTAAAAACAGCAGCTTTACAAATTTACAAAGCAGCTTCAAAAAACTAAAGACATGACCCTTGAGTGATGCATTCAGTTCAGTGATCAAGCTGAAAAGTTAATACCATTTTTAGCTTTAGGTTTCCCGATTCTCAACAAAAGGCTGCTCACCCAGTTAACCTTACCCATCTCTCTTTCCAGCCCCAATTTCAGGTCTAAGTCAGTGCTGAACTGGGATGGGGGGTAATGGAGTGCTTTGAAAGTGAAAGGGAAGGACTTCTGAAAAGGGTATATACCTGCTAGAAATAACTCCTAATGAAATCAGGGTGAAAGTCACAACCTACTGGACAACAGTAGTGTGTGCACACCAGGTTCTCTCTGGGCCTACCAACAAGAGTCCCACTTGGCCATTTTTTGTCAAGGGGGCGCTTGGTTTCAGGTCTCTCCAGAAGATCTAACCCCACGCCTGCCCTTGACAATGAAAAATAGACAAATTTAAACTTCAAGCACTAATCCACTGTTCAGCTTTCACTGGTTTGACAGAAAATTTTTGGATAATTTGGTCAGAAGCACCAAGATTTTGTTGGATCCAATGGCACCATTGGATTCGATGAACAAGATAAATCCTAGCTTACGCTCCAGTCTAACTATATTTTAGCTAAATACTCAATTTAAAATCTTGCAAGCACACTAAAATCTAAGACTGAGCAAAAATGACTCCTGGCCTTTCAGAAAGGACTTTGAGTTGAGGTGGGGGGGTGGGGGGTTGGTTAAGAAAAAAAAAACACTTACTTTTATCACTACATCGATAATGAACAAGACAAGACAAAATACTTCAATGCCTTCCGTAAGTCCACAGGGAGGCTCCCAAAGTACATGGCGGAGTCGGAGATCAGATGTAACACTCAAAGATGAAGGTTTCTCAAAAAAGGCCAAGGCCAAAACCACAAAGATAGCAGTGCTCAAAACCCTGAGAATGAAAGACACAAGAATGGTGTAAAAGAAACCGGAGAGGCAGAGCTGCAACTTAGCCACCTGCTAATATGCGTGTGAAGTGCAAGGGCAAAAAACTGATATTCTCAGTGATGTCAGGCTGTTTGAATGAACCCTGTGTCTTTAAAGTCTTAGAGAATTGCTAAACTATTATGTTTAATTTACAGGCCTATGAAGCTTGAAATGGACACAGGGAAAACAAAATTACCCAAATGCACAGGATAGAAACAGACTCAGTTTCTTGGAAGGTACATTACATCCAACCTGTCAACATATTTCTTCCCCTCCCCCCCCCACCCCAACACATTTACATTGCACGTTACTAACAAACATTCCCCCTCCAACTGTATTTCTCGTCCAAATATTCTCTTTATCCACATTGTTCTATTTAATTTTATACCCATATTCCTATAATTTTCTAACAAGCTTTTCATGATGCAGAGAACTTAGAAAGTACCTTCTGAATATCTATATATGCTGCCTTAGATAGACAAAAATAACAATTATGTTGATAAACACTAACTACAGCATCCTTCAATAGATTGTCACAATTGTCAAAGCACAGTAAGGTCATTAAACAGTCATAAGAGGAATCCATTTATTGAGAGATTGGTCCAGTGCAAATATAAATGGGTCAAATGGTCTCCTTCTGTACCACAATACTTCTATGATTAATGGAAAGTGTTTTTAAACACCCCAGGTCTTACCACTGACAAGCCTCAGAGTAGTACCACCGATAAAGCCGTAGGGACTGGGAATCTACTCTATGATTGATGGTACGATACTGCAAGCAAAGTTAAAACAGCCAGATTAGACAACAAATTCACAACTAGCTGCATATTTAAGGTTAGTTCAAAATATTTCAGCAGTTTGTGACCAAAGTAGAAAGAAAAGGTTAGGGAAAGTTGAGGTGGGTAAATAATTAGTCTCAAAATTAATGGCATCAGGACAGTTTGAATATTAATCCATTGGTAGGATAGCTCATGGACACAGGAAGAGTGGCAGGCATCATACAAAGGAGAGTGTGCATGCTTTCTCCTGCTTCAATAACCATCATCTGTACAACTTCCTCCCACTCCTGTTATCTTGTATTATGCTGCATTAGAAATTTCATGCACCAGTTCCTGCAAAACCAGTTACAGTGTAATGTGCAGATCTGAAAGTTTACTGCCACCATAGTTTAAAGATAAAGAATCTTTGAATCAACAGTAATATTTGAGCAAACATTTGTTATCAACAAAACCACTTTAAATTAAACTTTTGTTGTCCCTACTGTAAGACAGTAATTACTGATTTTGGCAAAAAGGTGCCAAACATTTTAAACTTACTGCTTCTTTTAAATCTTCACTGCTTCTGAATTAATAACCAAACACCAATCAACATGACAATTCTCTCATGGTGCAGTAAAAAGATTAAGTTTTGAAGTTAAGGCAATAATAATGATAATCTCTCCAGTGAGTGCTGGTGTGATTAATGGGTGAAAGGTGGTATCTAAACTGAATACCAAACACCCAAAACACCTCCAAAACATTGCAGGAAGATAACTGAAGACATTCAAGTCAGTCATGTGCTTGCCTGATATAAACAAATTTATCATATCCTAAATATAAACAGGTACTAAAATTTTCATAAATCAACAGAACTGATTTAATTCAAGAACAATTAGTGAAAAATTGAAAACTATTTGAAGTAATGGTAAGAACTGACCTGTATTGCGTCTTCAATAAACACAGCAGCTTGCTGTATGTACAGGTCATCTGTCGATTTAAAAAAAAGTGCTCTTTCAGCCTATGAAAAGCAAATCAACTCAGTTACCAGATCAGAACCTAAAATACTTCATTTTACTAATGGAGGTTAGTCCTCAAATGATGGAGCTGCCGGTGTTGAACCCGGGGTGTACAAAGTTAAAAATCATAACACCAGGCTATAATCCAACAAATAGTCCTCAAATACATGTGCTACAACAAACATTAGAGTTTGTTTAAAAATGAAAGATAATCTGCATTCAGCTGCAAAAATATGTTAACAAAATTTAGGAACAAATTTTATTTCAAATCAATATCACCTCAAAGTAGTTATTCCCCAAAGTACTTACTGCTACCTAAGCAATTTAACAAGTCAAATAAAAAAAGCAATTACTATTGTTACAAAAACCCTAAATTCCAGAGCTCTGTAGAAAAAGGTTGAGTGTGAAACTAAATTTGAAAATGTCAAAGAAATGGTACAGATAGGATAGACCAATGCATCAAGGCATTCCACAAAGAAAGCTCCCTCGAACTCAAAGCTGCTGCTTCAGACCCTCATCCAGCCTACCCATACTCCAGGAGCCAGGAACTGCTCCCATAGACTTCCAAAGCCTGACAGTTGCATCTGGGAGCTAAGATTTTCTCACATCTCATCACTTTCATTGATCAGAGCAGAGTATCGTAGTTTCCAAATCACACTGTGGCTCTACAAGATATTGATGAGACCTGTTATTAAAGTATGTTATTAAACTGGAAAGGGTGCAGAAAAGATTTACAAAGACACTACTGGGATTAGAGGGTTTCAGTTTTAAAGGAGAGGCAAAATAGGTTGGAACTAGATAGGGCAACACAGTGGCTCACTGGTTAGCACAGCTGCCTCACAGCACCAAGGTCCCAGATTCAATTCCAGCCTCGAGCAACTGTCTGTTTAGAGTTTGCACATTCTCCCAGTGTCTGCATGGGTTTCCTCTGGTTTCCTCCCACAGTCTAAAGATGTGCAGGTCAGGTGAATTGGCTGTGCTAAATTGCCCATATTGTGAGGTGCATTTGTCAGAGGGGAAATGGGTCTGGGTGGGCTGCTCTTCGGCTGGGGGGGCAGGGGGGGGGGGGGGGGGGGTTCTGTGTGGACTTGTTGGGCCAAAAGGGCCTGTTTCCACACTGCAAGGAATCTACTCTAGTCAAAAAAAACTCACCTGGAATGTAAGAGGTTGAGGGGTCACCTTAGAGGTTTATAAAATCATGAGGTGATTAGATAAGGTGAATATCCAAGGTCTTTTTCCTAGGATAGCTAGTCAAAACCTAGAGGGCACAATTTTAAGGTGAGGGGAAAGATTTAAAGAGGAACCGGAGAAATTTTTTCACAGAAAATTTTGCATATGGAATGAACTGCCAGAGGCAGGTACAGTTACAACATTTAAAAGACAGATACATGAATAGGAAAAGTAGAGGGATTTGGAATATTGTGCAGAGTTTTGGGCTCCATATCTCAAGGAGGATGTACTGTCCTTGCAGGATGGACAGAGGTGGTTCACAAGAATGGCCCCAGGAATGAAAAGCTTAACATACAAGGAGCATTTAAGGACTCTGGATATATACACAGTTTAGAAGGATGAGGGGGATCTAATTGAAACAGTATATTGAACAGCCTGGAAAGAGCAGACGTTGGGAAGACGTTTCCACTGGTAGGACAGACTAGGACCTGAGGGCACAGTATTAGAGTAAAGGAAAGGCCTTTTTGAATAGAGATAAAAGGAGAAATGGCTTCAGCTAGAGAGTGGTTAATCTATGGAATTTGTTACCACAAAAGGCTATATTTAGGCCAGGTCATAGAGTATATTTAAGACTGAGATAGATAGGTTCTGGTTTCTAAAGGTGATCATTGGTTACTGGGAAAAAAAACAGGAGAATGAGGTTGAGAAACTTAGCCATGATTGAACAGCAGAGCAGACTCAATGGGCTGAATGGCCTAATTTCTGCTCATGTCTTAAGGTCTGAAAGACGACAGTGGAGGGGGTGGTGGTTGAAAAATGTCCACGTTAGAGGAGAAGCGCTGGATGTCTTGAAACATACAAGGTGGATAAATCCCCAAGACCTGATCAGGTATACCTGAGAACTCTGTGGGAAGCTAGAGAAGTGATTGCTGGGCCTCTTGCAGAGATATTTGTATCAATAGTCACAGGTGAGGTGCTGGAAGGCTGGAGGTTGGCTAACGTGGTACCACTGTTTAAGAAAAGCGGCAAGGACAAGCCAGGGAACTATACACCAGTGAGCCTGATGTCGGTGGTCGGCAAGTTGTTGGAGGGAATCCTGAGGGACAGGATGTACATGTATTTGGAAAGGCAATGACTGATTAGGGAGAGTCAACATGGCTTTGTGCGTGGGAAATCATGTCTCACAAACTTGATTGACTTTTTTGAGGAAGTAACAGGATTGATGAGGGCAGAGCAGTAGTTGTGATCTATATGGACTTCAGTAAGGTGTTCGACAAGGATCCCCATGGGAGACTGGTTAGCAAGGTTAGATCTCCAAATACAGGAAAAACTAGCCATTTAGATACAGAACTGGCTCAAAGGTAGAAGACAGAGGGTGGTGGTGGAGGGTTGTTTTACAGGCTTTGAGGAGCAAGGATAGGATAAATAGACAAAGTCTTTTCCCTGGGGTTGGGGAGTCCAGAACTAGAGGGCATAGGTTTAGGGTGGGGGAAGGATAATAAAAGAAACCTAAGGGGAAACTTTTTCTCGCAGAGGTATGAGTATGGAATGAGCTGCAAGAGGATGTGGAGGAGGCTGGTACAACTGCAACATTTAAAAGGCATCTGGATGGGTATATGAATAGGAAGGGTTTAGAGGGATATGGGTCAGGTGCTGGCCAGTGGGACTAGATTGGGTTGGGATATCTGGTCGGCATGGATGGGTTGGACCAAAGGGTCAATTTCCATGCTGTACATCTCTATGACTATGGTTGATGGGAAATGTTCATCCTGAGTTCAGTTACTAGTGGTGTGCCACAAGGATCTGTTTTGGGGCCACTGCTGTTATCTTTATAAATGACTTGGATGAGGGTGTAGGAGGGTGGGTTAGTAAGTTTGCAGGTGACACTAAGGTCAGTAGAGTTGTGGATAGTGTGGAAGGATGTTGCAGGTTAGGGGGACATAGATAAGCTGCAAAGCTGGGCTGAAAGGTGGTAAATAGAGTTTCATGTGGAAAAGTGGGAGGTGATTCACTTTAGAAGGAGCAACAGGAATGCAGAGTCCTGGGCTAATGGCAAGGTTCTTGGTAGTGTAGATGAGCAGAGAGATCTGTGTCCATGTACATAGATCCCTGAAAGTTGCTACCTAGGTTGATAGGTTAAGAAGCTTTTATTATAAAGGGATTGAGTTTCAGAGGCAGGAGGCTATGCTGCAGCTGTAAAAAGCTCTGGTGCAACCGCACTCTAAGTATTGCATACAGTTCTGGTCACCACATTATAGGAAGGATGTGGAAGCTTTGGAAAGGGTTCAAAGGAGATTTACTGGGATGTTGCCTGGTATGGAGGTAAGGTCACATGAGGAAAGGCTGAGGGGCTGGAGGCTATTTTCATCATTGAAGAAGGTTGAGGGGAGACTTAATTGATACATAATATAATCAGAGGGTTAGATAGGGTGGGCAGTGAAAGCCTTTTTCCTCAGATAGTGATGGCTAGCACGAGGGGACATAGCTTTAAATTCAGGGGTGATAAATATAGTACAGATGTCACAGGTAGTTTCTTTACTTAGTAGAGGCATGGAACACCCTGTCTGCAACAGTAGTAGACACCAACTTATGCCCGAAACGTCGATTCTCCTGCTCCTTGGATGCTGCCTGACCTGCAGCACTTTTCCAGCAACACATTTTTCAGCTCTGATCTCCAGCATCTGCAGTCCTCACTTTCTTCTAGTTGACACCAACTTTTAGGTCATTTAAATGGTCATTGGATAAACATATGGATGAAAATGGAATAGTGTGGGATAGATGGGCTTCAGATTGACTTTGGCCCTCAATGTTGCACCAACCTGCGAAGAGCATTGCAGTGTAACACAGGTCCTGTGTGTTATGGATATGAGCCAAACGCATGCAAATGGGAGTAATTTTGTTTGGTTTCCAGACTCCGACACAAAGGGTGTGTGCCAAAACTATTTAAAATACTATTTTACCACTTCTGCAATTAAAATTTTCATTGCATGAACATTAATTTTTCTCAGGACAACATGTCAGATGAATTACATCACCAAGAAAAGTAACTACCCTAATCCAAAAGAAAGACTAACAGACATCCAAACTATACAGGATTGCAAAACAGCCACAAAGTCTACATCTTAATCTGACTGCTTTACTTTGATATTACGATTAAACAGGAGTGCTGGAGAAGCTCAGCACACCCAGATCACCCTTGGAGAGAGAACAGTTAATGTTTCAAGACTGACAACTCTTCCTCAGAGACCCCCCCCGCCCCCCCCAACCCCAACAGGTGCTAAGTTCATCCAACACTTCCTGCTGACAATCAAAACAACATACTGCAAGTGCACAAACTATTCCCATTCAACCACTGTTTTTCCCTCATACACAAACACAATGGGTCCACAACCCCTATGACACAGGGGGTGCTTCAGGTGAGAGGCAAAGTAGTGATTCATCACCCCCTTCCCATTACCCATCATCTCCCAACACCACCTTCTCCCAGTACCTCCTCCACTCACTAGTACCAACACCCACACTCTCCCACCATATCCCCTCCCCAACCATTCCCAGCCCCACACAGCCCCCCCCCCTCCTCTACCTCCACCCCTCCCATTCCCACCCTCGGCCCCTCTTCCATTCCACACACTCCTCTTAACACCCAGTCTGTCCCAAACAGAGGACCATGGTTCCTCCATCACCACCACCTCCACCCTCCCGCAGTATAGCACCCCCACCCCATCCTAGTACCCATTCTCCACCCCCCCCCCACCAACCTCAGAGGCCAGCATCCCCTCCCCCTAACCTCCCCTTCCCCACCCCCCTGAGAGCCCAGCACCCCCCCACCCCCTCCCCCAACAGCCTCAGAGCCCAGCACGCCACCTCCTGACTGTCCCCACCACCCCCCTCATCTCCTGACTGTCCCCACACCCCCCCTCCTGACTGTCCCCACCCCCCCCTCACACCTCCTGACTGTCCCCACCCCCCCCCTCCTGACTGTCCCCACCCCCCCCTCACACCTCCTGACAGTCCCCACACCCCCCCCTCCTGACTGTCCCCACCCCCCCCACACCTCCTGACAGTCCCCACACCCCCCCCTCCTGACTGTCCCCCACCCCCCCCCCCACACCTCCTGACTGTCCCCACCCCCCCCTCACACCTCCTGACTGTCCCCCACCCCCCCCTCACACCTCCTGACAGTCCCCACCCCCCCCTCCTGACAGTCCCCACACCCCCCCCCCTCCTGACAGTCCCCACACCCCCCCCCCTCCTGACAGTCCCCACACCCCCCCCCCTCCTGACAGTCCCCACACCCCCCCCCTCCTGACAGTCCCCACACCCCCCCCCTCCTGACAGTCCCCACACCCCCCCCCTCCTGACAGTCCCCACACCCCCCCCCTCCTGACAGTCCCCACACCCCCCCCCTCCTGACAGTCCCCACACCCCCCCCCTCCTGACAGTCCCCACACCCCCCCCCTCCTGACAGTCCCCACACCCCCCCCCTCCTGACAGTCCCCACACCCCCCCCCTCCTGACAGTCCCCACACCCCCCCCCTCCTGACAGTCCCCACACCCCCCCCCCTCCTGACAGTCCCCACACCCCCCCCCTCCTGACAGTCCCCACACCACCCCCCCTCCTGACAGTCCCCACACCCCCCCCTCACACCTCCTGACAGTCCCCACACCCCCCCCTCACACCTCCTGACAGTCCCCACACACCCCCCTCCTGACTGTCCCCACCCCCCTCACACCTCCTGACTGTCCCCACCCCCCCCCTCCTGACTGTCCCCACCCCCCCCCTCACACCTCCTGACTGTCCCCACCCCCCCCTCACACCTCCTGACTGTCCCCACCCCCCCCTCACACCTCCTGACTGTCCCCACCCCCCCCCCCCCCCCCCCCCCTCACACCTCCTGACTGTCCCCCCACCCCCCCCCTCCACACCTCCTGACTGTCCCCCACCCCCCCCCTCACACCTCCCTGACTGTCCCCACCCCCCCCCCCTCACACCTCCTGACTGTCCCCACCCCCCCCACCTCACGACTGTCCCCACCCCCCCCCCACCTCACACCTCCCTGACTGTCCCCACCCCCCCACTCTTCACACCTCCTGACTGTCCCCCCCCCCCCCCACCTCACACCCTCCTGACTGTCCCCACCCCCCCCCACACCTCCTGACAGTCCCCCATACCCCCCCCTCACACCTCCTGACTGTCCCCACACCCCCCCCCTCCTGACCTGTCCCCCACCCCCCCCCTCACCCCCCTCCTGACAGTCCCCACACCCCCCCCCTCCTGACAGTCCCCCACACCCCCCCCTCCTGACTGTCCCCCACCCCCCCTCACACCCTCCTGACTGTCCCCACGCCCCCCCTTCACACCTCCTGACTGTCCCCACCCCCCCCCTCCTGACTGTCCCCCATCCCCCCCCACACCTCCTGACTGTCCCCCCCCCCCCTCACACCTCCTGACTGTCCCCACCCCCCCCCCTCACACCTCCCTGACTGTCCCCACCCCCCCCCCACACCCTCCTGACAGTCCCCACACCCCCCCCCCTGACACCCTCCTGACAGTCCCCCACCCCCCCCCCCCTGACACCTCCCTGACAGTCCCCCACACCCCCCCTCACACCTCCTGACCAGTCCCCACATCCCCCCCCCCTCCTGACTGTCCCCCACCCCCCCCCTCACACCTCCTGACAGTCCCCACCCCCCCCCCCCCCCCTGACTGTCCCCACCCCCCCCCTCACACCTCCTGACTGTCCCCACGCCCCCCCCCCCTCACACCTCCTGACTGTCCCCCACGCCCCCCCCTCACACCTCCTGACTGTCCCCCACGCCCCACCTCCTGACTGTCCCCCACCCCCCCCCTCACACCTCCTGACTGTCCCCACCCCCCCCCACACCTCCTGACTGTCCCCACCCCCCCCCACACCTCCTGACTGTCCCCACCCCCCCCCCCACAACTCCTGACTGTCCCCACCCCCCCCCACCTCACACCCTCCTGACTGTCCCCACCCCCCCCACACCTCCTGACAGTCCCCATACCCCCCCTCACACCTCCTGACTGTCCCCACACCCCCCCCCTCCTGACTGTCCCCACCCCCCCCCCTCACCCCTCCTGACAGTCCCCACACCCCCCCCCTCCTGACTGTCCCCCACCCCCCCCTCACACCTCCTGACTGTCCCCACGCCCCCCTTCACACCTCCTGACTGTCCCCACCCCCACCTCCTGACTGTCCCCACCCCCCCCCACACCTCCTGACTGTCCCCACCCCCCCCTCACACCTCCCTGACTGTCCCCACCCCCCCCCCCACACCTCCTGACTGTCCCCCACCCCCCCCCCCTGACACCTCCTGACAGTCCCCACACCCCCCTCACACCTCCTGACAGTCCCCACATCCCCCCCCTCCTGACTGTCCCCACCCCCCCCTCACACCTCCTGACAGTCCCCCACACCCCCCCCCCTGACTGTCCCCACCCCCCCCTCACACCTCCTGACTGTCCCCACGCCCCCCCTCACACCTCCTGACTGTCCCCACGCCCCCCCCTCACACCTCCCTGACTGTCCCCCCCCCCCCCCCCCCCCCCCCCGCCCCCCCACCCTCCTGACTGTCCCCACCCCCCCCTCACACCTCCTGACTGTCCCCACCCCCCCCTCACACCTCCTGACTGTCCCCACCCCCCCCCCCACACCTCCTGACTGTCCCCACGCCCCCCCCCTCACACCCTCCTGACTGTCCCCACGCCCCCCCCCTCACACCTCCTGACTGTCCCCACGCCCCCCCTCACACCTCCTGACTGTCCCCACGCCCCCCCCTCACACCTCCTGACTGTCCCCACGCCCACCCTCCTGACTGTCCCCACCCCCCCCTCACACCTCCTGACTGTCCCCACCCCCCCCCTCACACCTCCTGACTGTCCCCACCCCCCCCCCCCACACCTCCTGACTGTCCCCACCCCCCCCCACACCTCCTGACTGTCCCCACCCCCCCCCCACACCTCCTGACTGTCCCCACCCCACCCCCACACCTCCTGACTGTCCCCACCCCCCCCCCCACACCTCCTGACTGTCCCCACCCCCCCCCCCACACCTCCTGACTGTCCCCCACCCCCCCCCCCACACCTCCTGACTGTCCCCCACCCCCCCCCCCACACCTCCTGACTGTCCCCACCCCCCCCCCCACACCTCCTGACAGTCCCCACACCCCCCCACTCCTGACTGTCCCCACCCCCCCCCCTCCTGACTGTCCCCACCCCCCCCCCTCACACCTCCTGACTGTCCCCACCCCCCCCCTCACACCTCCTGACTGTCCCCACTCCCCCCCCCCACACCTCCTGACTGTCCCCACCCCCCCCCCACACCTCCTGACAGTCCCCACACCCCCCACTCCTGACTGTCCCCCACCCCCCCCCACTCCTGACTGTCCCCACCCCCCCCCCTCACACCTCCTGACTGTCCCCACCCCCCCCCTCACACCTCCTGACTGTCCCCACTCCCCCCCCCCACACCTCCTGACTGTCCCCACCCCCCCCCACACCTCCTGACTGTCCCCACTCCCCCCCCCCACACCTCCTGACTGTCCCCACCCCCCCCCCCACACCTCCTGACTGTCCCCACCCCCCCCCCACACCTCCTGACAGTCCCCACCCCCCCCCCCACACCTCCTGACAGTCCCCACCCCCCCCCCCCCACACCTCCTGACAGTCCCCACCCCCCCCCTCACACCTCCTGACAGTCCCCCACCCCCCCCCTCACACCTCCTGACAGTCCCCACCCCCCCCCTCACACCTCCTGACAGTCCCCACACCCCCCCCTCCTGACTGTCCCCACCACCCCCCCCCCTCCTGACTGTCCCCACACCCCCCCCCTCCTGACTGTCCCCACCCCCCCCCTCACACCTCCTGACAGTCCCCACCCCCCCCCTCACACCTCCTAACAGTCCCCACACCCCCCCTCACACCTCCTGACAGTCCCCCACATCCCCCCCCCCTCCTGACAGTCCCCACCCCCCCCCTCACACCTCCTGACAGTCCCCACACCCCCCCCCCCCTCCTGACTGTCCCCACCCCCCCCCTCACACCTCCTGACTGTCCCCACGCCCCCCCCTCACACCTCCTGACTGTCCCCACGCCCCCCCCTCACACCTCCTGACTGTCCCCACCCCCCCCCCCTCCTGACTGTCCCCACCCCCCCCCTCACACCTCCTGACTGTCCCCACCCCCCCCCCACACCTCCTGACTGTCCCCACCCCCCCCCACCTCCTGACTGTCCCCCACCCCCCCTCACACCTCCTGACTGTCCCCACCCCCCCCCCACACCTCCTGACTGTCCCCACCCCCCCCCCCCACACCTCCTGACTGTCCCCACCCCCCCCCCCACACCTCCTGACTGTCCCCACCCCCCCCCCCCACACCTCCTGACTGTCCCCACCCCCCCCCCCACACCTCCTGACTGTCCCCACCCCCCCCCCACACCTCCTGACTGTCCCCCACCCCCCCCCCCCACACCTCCTGACTGTCCCCACCCCCCCCCCCACACCTCCTGACTGTCCCCACCCCCCCCCCCCACACCTCCTGACTGTCCCCACCCCCCCCCACACCCTCCTGACTGTCCCCACCCCCCCTCACACCTCCTGACTGTCCCCACCCCCCCCCCTCCTGACTGTCCCCCACCCCCCCCTCACACCTCCTGACTGTCCCCACCCCCCCCCCCCTCCTGACTGTCCCCACCCCCCCCCTCACACCTCCTGACTGTCCCCACCCCCCCCTCACACCTCCTGACTGTCCCCACCCCCCCCTCACACCTCCTGACAGTCCCCACCCCCCCC
>NW_027311525.1:0-25425 GCF_047496795.1 Chiloscyllium punctatum | reverse complement strand
GATATGACGAACATGCCAGTAATTGATAAGGAGACTAAGGAGGGTGAGGACCTAGATAATAACCATTATCGTGAAAGAGTTAGAGCTGGGCAAGCTAATGGAGCTAAAGGTAGACAAGTCTCATTGCCCTGATGGAATACATCCCAGGGTACCAACAGAGTTAGTGGGAGAAATAGCAAATGCACTTAGAGTTATAGAATCTTACAGCAGAGACAGGCCCTTTGGCCCAAACTGGTCCATGCCGACCAGAATGTCCATCCACGCTAACCCCATTTCCCTGCACTTGGCCCATTTGCTTCTGACCCTTTCCTATCCATGTATTGCTCCAAATGTCTTTTAGCTGTTGTGAGTGTTCCTGCCTGAACCACTTCCACTGCCAGCTCATGCCATATACATACCACCCTCTGTGTAAAACAGTTGCCCCTCAGCTTCCCTTTTATTCTTTCTCCTCAAACCTTAAACTGATCCAATCAAGCCGTCCAATCCTCGAGTTCCTGGGAAAAAGACTGAGTGCATTCACCTTATCTATCCCCCTCATGGTCTTATACACTTCTCGAAAAGAACCCCTCTCTGTTTCCTCTGCTCTAAACATAAAATCCTCACTTGTCCAACCTCTCCCTATAACTCAGACCCCTGAGCCCTGGCAACATCATTGTAAATTGTTCTGCACTTTTTACAGTTTAATAACTGAAACCTACATTACATTCATCATATTTCCAATATTTCCCCATGGCGCTAGAACTGACATGACAATGCCAATGCCAATGGATTACAATTCATGATCGAGAATGAACTCCTTTACAACAATCCCGTTGTTTCTGATTTACATCTCCCGCAGTTCTTTTGGTTCTAATTTACCGGGAGTTTGTAATTCAGGTCCAACAGCCTCTGTCCCAGACTCTGCTGTCTCTCCCAACCCCAAACAGTGACACTGCACCTGCACCGCTCATGGACAGGTGTTGTCTTGCTGGCCACACCCCTCATTCACTCCCATTGGCTGCAGGACTACACAGATTCTCCTCCCATTGGTCTGGAGCTGCCGTCAATCAGCCAGGCCCCATTGTGATGAGAGTGGAGGGCTAATCCCTCTCTCTGACCTGGGACGAGCTTCATCATTCACAGTGAATGGGGCAGTATCACAGAGCACAGGGGCTGGGGGCTATTCAGCCCATTGGGGCTGTACTCACTCCCTCTGGAGATGCTGCACTTCTGTCCCAAGTCCCCTCCCATGTGCCCATATCCCCCCAAATCTTTCCTTAAAAAGTAAAATTCTAAGTCTGTTTCAGAATACCTGCTGAATCTGTGTCGTTCAAACTGTTCCAGATGCTCAGAACTCACTGAGTAAAATAGTGTTCACATTTTCACCTTGTATTATTTGCCAATTACTTGAAAGTAGTTACTAAAAATTGTGACAGTGTTAACAATTCCTCTCTCTCTCTGCAAATTCAAGACCTTGGAAACAAATCTGCACCAGATCGAAATCACTGCTTCACCTTCTCAGCTCCAAGGATAATTATCTGCGCTTCAGCTAGCTCTCCACAAAAGACAGGAATGCATCTTAATTTGTTAAGATCAAAGAAACAGACCTTCGGTCCAATTCATCCGTGCCAACGAGGAATCCTGAACTAATGGATTCCCATTTACCATCTATTGGCCTGTATCCATCAAAACCCTTTCATTCATGTACCCAATTGGAAGCCTTTTAAATGTTGCGATTTTTCAGCCTCCACTACTTCATCTGGTAGCCCCTCCCGTACACACACCACACTCAGCTTGAAAACGTTACCCTTTTTAATATTTGCCCTCTCAACTTAAACCCAGGTGCTCTAGTTTTGGACCCACCTAACCTGAGGAAATAGGACCCCGGCTGCTCACCTTATTCACACCCCTCGTGATTTTATAAATCTCCATGAAGTCACCTCTCAGTCTTTGACTCTCCAGAGAAAATAGCGCCAGCCTATTCAGCCTCTCCCTGTAGCCCAAATCCTCCAATCTTGGCAACGTTTTTGTAAATCTTGTCCAAACCTTTTCAAGTTTCACAACATCCTTCCCAGAACAGAGTAATTCAAACTGAAAACAGAATTCCAGAAGTGGCTTAATCAATATCCTGTCCAGCCACAATATGACATCCGAGCTTCTGTATTCAATGTATTGATCAATAACGGAGAGCGTTAATGGAGTCCCATTTGCCAGCGGTTCACCCTTATCCCTCTAAAACCTTCCCCTTCATGTACCCAATCAAATGCCTTTTAAATGCTGCTGTACTAGCATCCACCCCTTCCTCTGGCAGTTCACTCCATACTTGCAATGCCCTCAACATGAATAATATGCCCCTTAGATCCCTTTTAAATCTTTTCCCTCTCACCTTAAGCCTGTACCCTCTAGTTCTGGACCCACCGAACTTGGGAAAAAGTCCCTGACTGCTCACTTTATCCATGCCCTTCATGATTTTATAAGATCACCTCTCAGCCTCCAACTCTCCAGGGAAAATAGTCCCAGCCTATTCAGCCTTGCCCAATAAGCTCAAACCGTCCAACCCTGGCAAAATCCTTGCTAATGTTTTCTGAACCCTTTCAAGTTTCTCAACGTTATTCCGAGAACAGAGACATTGGAACTGAAAACAGAATTCCAGAAGGGCCTCAATCAGTGCCCTGTCCAGCCACAATATGACGTTACAACAGCTGCATTCAATGCATTGACCAATAACGGGGAGCATACCAAATGCTGCATTCACTCCCTTACCTTCCTGTGACTCTACTTTCAAGGAACTAGGAACCTGCACTCCACGGTCTCTTTGTTCAGCAATGTTCCCCAGGACTTTAACATTAAGTCTATAAGTCCTGCCCTGATTTGCCTTTCCAAAATACAACAGCTCGCATTTATCTAAATTGAACTCCGTCTGCCATTCCTTGCTCCAATGGCTCATCTGATCAAGATCCTGTTGTATTCTGAACTAACCTTCTTTATTCTACACATCCAATTTTGGTGTCTTCTGTAAACCTACTAACCATACCTCATATATTCACATCCAAGTCATTTATTTAAGGGCCCAATATCCATCCTTGCAGCACATTGCTGCTCACAGGCCTCCAGTCCGCAAATCAACACTCCATCATCCTCCTCTGTCTCCTACCTTCAAGGCAGTTTTGTAATGGCTTGCTCTCCGTGCATTCCATGTTATCTAACCCTGCTAACCAGTCTGCTTTGTGGAACCTTGTTGAATGTTCATATAAACAACATTCACTGCCTGGCTTAATCAATTTTCTTTGTCACTTCAAAACACTCACTGAAGTTAGTGAGACACAATTGTGCATGTACAAAGCCACATTGACTCTCCCTGATCATTCCTTACCTTTCCAAACAGATGGATATCCTGTCCCTCAGAATCCCTTCCAACAACTTGCCTGCCACTGACTTCAGGCTCACTGTTCTCTTGTTCCATGGCCTCTTCTTACCACGTTTTTAAAAATAATGGCACCTCACCTGTCGCTATCAATGATACAAATACCTCAGGAGAGGCCCAACAATCACTTCCCTCGATTTCCAGAATGTTCCAGGATACACATGATCAGGTTCCTGGGCTTTATCCACCTTGATGTGATTTAAGACATCCAGTACCACCTCCTCTGTAACATGGACACTTTTCAAGTTATCACTGTTTATTTCTCCAAACTCTCGAGCTTCCATATACTTCACCAATAAAAATGACGTGAAATATTTGCATATCTTTTGCACCCCCTGTGGTTCCATAGACAGCCTTGTTGACCTTTAAGGGGTCGTATTCTCTGGTCCAGTTAATCTTTTGTCTGTGATATATTTGTTTAATCTCTTTGGATCCTATTCCAGGACATCCCAGAAAGGCCGACTTCAAGGACCGTAATTTTCCTCTGACTTGATCAACAATGCCCTCCAACACATACCCTCCACTTCCCACACCTCCGCCTTTACCCCACCCCTCCAGCCACAATAAAGAATACAACCCTGCGGTGTTCACCTTCCACCCCACTAATCTCTAGATACAGCACATTAACCTCTGTTATTTCTGCTACCTAAAGTCAGACCCCACCACCAGAGACATATTTCCCTCTCCAACCCCTATCTGTGTTCCGCAGTGACCATTCCTGTCACGCCTTCCTTGTTCGGTCCACACCCTCTCACCAACCCATGCTCCACACCCTTGACCCTCCCTTGCCGCCATGGGAAATGTAAAACGTGCGGCCACACCTCCCTCTGACCTCTGTCCAAGACCCCAAAAGGATCTTTTCACATCAGGCAGCGATTTGCCTGCACATCCCAAAACCTCATATACTGCATCTAGACACTATGGGAAATTTAACGTGGTTCATCCAACTAACCTACACATCTTTGGACTGTGGGAGCAAACTGGAACAACCGAAGGAAACCCTTACAGACACTGGGGAGAATGTGCCAACTCCAACACAGGCAGTCGCCCGAGACTGGAAACAAACCCAGGTCCCTGGTGCTGAGGAAGCAGCGCTAACCACTGAGCCATAATACTGTGGGATCTTTGGTGCTGATGTGCTGCCCCACTGATACCTCGGTCACTCACCCTGCCTCATTTACTAAGAGGCAGCGATGATGGAGCTAAATTATCACTAGACAGTTAATCCAGAGACCCAGATAACGTTCTGGGGACCTGGATTTGAGTCCCATCACGGCAGATTTTGGAACGTGAATTCAATAAATATCTGGAAAAAATAATCTAGTGACGACAAGGAATCCATTGTCAATTGTTGGAAAAACCAATGTGGTTCACTCACGACCTTTAGGGAAGGAAAATGCCATCCCTACCTGGTCTGGTCTGCATGGGACTCCAGACCTATAGTAACGTGGTTGACTCTTAACTGCCCTCTGGGTAAACACAGCAATAAATGCTGGCCGAGCCAGTAACAGCCTCATTCTATGAATGAGTAAAGAAAACAGATCAGGTTTTGTTCCTTCTCTAGTTGGTACATTTTACAAACTGAATCTGAAATGTTCTCGTACACAATGAACAAATACCTTTCCATCCAAGCCCTTAACACTACAACACTCCGAGGCCATGTTGGTAAAGTTAAAACCACTTATCATTGCATCCATATTATTCTTACAGATAACTGAGGTCACCTGGTAAAATTGTGTCTCAATTCCCCACTGACTATTGGGAGAGAGTCTGTAATACAATCCCAGTAAGATGGTCATCCCTTTCTTATTTCTCAGTACCACCCAAATAACTTACCTGGAGGTACTCCCAGGAATATCCTCCCGAAGCCCAGCCATAATGTTATCTCTAATCAAAAACACATCACTCCCTGTTCTGTTGGCCCCTTTCTATCCTTGCTATAGCATCTATACCCTGGAACATTCAGCTGTTAGTCTTGTCCATCCCTGAGTGATGCCTCTGTAATTGCTGTAATATCCCAGCGCCATGTTCAAAACCATACCCTGAGCCCATCTGCCTGACCTGTCAGGTCTCTTGCACTGAAATAAATGCAGTGTAACTGGTCCGTCGCACCTCATTCTGTGACTTGCTCTTGCCTGCCTTGACAGTCTGACCTGTGAACAGTACCAGCCTCAGACTCCCCTCTTTTCTCACTATCTCTTTAGGATTACCCTGAATCCCTCACTGGTTTAATGCCTCCCGAGTGGCACTAGCAAATCTCCCTGCTCGTCAGGACCCCATGCTTTCCCCTTGCTATGCCATTGGTACCAATGTACAATGTCCTCCCACTGGTTATTTTCCCTTTTGAGAATATTCTGCTCCCTCAGAGACATCCTTGACACTGGCACCAGGGCAGCACCACTCCATTCTGATGTCTCACTGTCAGCTGCAGAAATGGCAGACTGTGCCCCTGACTAGAGAGTCCCCGATCACCATCGATCGTGGGGAACTGGATATACCTCACGTTGTGTTAGAAGCCAGTCTCAGTACCAGTAACTTGGCTGTCAGTGCTACATTCCCCTGAAAGTCTATTACCACCTACATTTTCCAAAACAGTATACTTGTCTGAGATGGGGATAGCCACAGGAGACTCCTGCAGTACCTGCCTACCCCTCCTAGCTTTCCTGGCGGTAACCCATCTCCCTGACTGTATCTGCAGTATCCTGCATTCCTGAGACTGCCACCTATCACACCGCCCACCCCACCCCACCCCACCTCACCCCCGGTTACTGTCAATTCCTCACTGCCTTTAATCACTCCTCCACCAATCCATACGTTCCAATAGGATTTGCAATCACACTTCCTGCAGACAATTATCAGGATCATTGAAACTCTCCCTAATCTCCCTCATCCGACAGGAACAGCACGCCACTCTACAACAGGCCATCTCTCCGCCTTAACAATCTACAGACCAAGACAAAGACAGTCTAACTGCTCAAAAAAATACTGCCCGAGAATAACTTAATGCTTACGTTTTATATCTTAAACATTTAATCAAGAAACCCTAAGACATTAAAAAGAAATCGTCACCTGACTCACGATTGTAGATTTAATAAAATAAAACCGACTAAGATTGATATTTGAAGAGACTGAAACTCACTGAGCTGATCCCCGGCTCTGAGTACTTCCAAGGGTGAGGTCTCTCTGAGGGCAGCTGTGAAATGTCACTGTTTCTCTTCTCTGCCCACTCCATTTCCAGAGAGGTTTTTAAATTCACAACAAGTCAGCTCAGAGAGGTCACTGCTTGGTGTTATTCACTGGGGGTTGCCCTTGCTGCCCAGACCAGTATTTACTGGCCACCTTTACTTGTCTTGGAGAAAGTGGTGGTTAACCGCCTCCCTGAAATGCTGCAGTCCATGTGCACCACAGTGATGTTTGGACAACAATCCCCCACTGGCCCCACAACCCTCCGTGTCTCTGTAATCCCCCTCCAGCCTCACCACCCTCCCTGTCTCTGTAATCCCCCTCCGGCTTCAGAAATTACATGGCCGTGGCTTCAGGTTTTTATTTGGATTCATTTTTGTTTAATAACTCACCCCCCCGAAAAAAAGTGAAATATTTCGCCCTCAAACAAATTTCTGTTGATTGACCTTTTGGAGAGGCTGACACATGGACGTTGCAGTATTTTATCTCACATTGTACACGTAGAATGATGGAACTTTATTTTAAACATTGCTAAAAAAGGGAGGCAATGGCTTAATGGTATTCCTGCCAGATGAGTGATATGTACAGTGTTCCGAGGATTAGGGATAGAATCCCAACATGGCTGATGGCAGCATCGGAATTCAATACAATCTAGAATGAAAAGGCGAATGATGACCATGAAACTATTGTTGATTGTTAGTAACCCATCTGGTTTACTAATGTCCTGTAGGGAAGGAAACGGTCATCCTCACCTGGTCTGGCCTACATGTGACTCCAGACCCACAGCAATGTGGTTAACTCTCAACTGCCCTCAGGAAAAAATACTTTAAAAACTGTTAAAAAAAATACTCCGCAGGTATCACTTAAAAACTGACTGTTCCCATTGGGACTGTGAATTTCTGAAAGGCCTGAACTAAAACTGAGTTTCAGCTTCACCTTCTCCCTGTCTCACCTCACTCTGTTTACACCCAACTCCAGAACACTCTCATTGAGCCAAGCAGCCCTCACAGTGCAGCCCTGTCATTTTCATTGTCTGCTCACACCTACACTGCCCTCAGCCTCCTGTACTGTTCCAAAGCATCTCAATGGGAGCTCAGGAACAGCACCGCATCTTTCAATTCAGCCCTTTGTAACCCCAGAGTCAACATGGACCTCAGCAGTTTCTGGATGAATGGACAATTGTCAGAAGCTGGAACATTCCACCTGAAAATGTACTGGAATTTTAGTCCAAAAGGATTTTTAATGGGAAGTTTACAGGTAATTAAAAATATGAAGTTTACAGGTTAACATCATGAAGTGGGTGATTGGGTCTAAATCTGAGAGTTCTTACAAAGAGACGAGGTGTAATTTGGATAAATGTGTGCTCCCTCTCAGGCTTATATCTCCTTCCTCAGCTGTAGGGCCCAGAACAGAGCAGATACCCAAAGGGTGACCCAATCATGAATTTGTACATCTTTCTTCTTAACAAAAATATTGGAGATATCTTCCCACAAACAGAGCAGAGAAACCTTTCTCCTTCCACAGTTAAATGCCAATAACATTCAGATCCTGATGACCCCATTGACTGTAAAAACTTGCTTTTGAGATCCCAGCCCCAATTATTCTCATTTAATATCCTATGAAATGAATTCACAAAACAAAACTCAGTCAGTACAGGAAGAATATAAAGACACACTTTTTTCTTGGTATGTGCTTGATGTGTAAATGCCTCTTTTCAAGTTGCACGCCCCCCCCCCACCACCCGAGGAAGGGGACATGCACATGCGCCTCACTATACCTTACCCCCAATAAAAATGGCGGCCATATCCCAGGAACTTTCACAGCCTGAGGGCCGCAGCCACTTTCCCATCTGCTGCAAACGGGGGATTAAGAGTTTCTAGTTCAGACTTTCAAACCGCACAGAGTGTAATTAAAACTTTCCAGTCGAAAGTGACTCATTATCTCCGTCTCCAAGGCCACTCTCCCCTTCCCTGTTTGTGTCTCCCACATTCACCAATGGCCGAGTTACGTGGCACTGCATCAGCAGAGTTACTGGTGACATGTCATCCCACTGGCCACGCCCCTCATTCACTCCCATTGTTTGGATGACCAACTAGTTGCACTTGGTCCACCAGTCCCACCACCTTTTCCTATTGGTCCGAAGCTGCCATCAATCAGCTGGACCCCATTGTGAGGTCAGTGGTGGGATCCTCCCCCTGTCTGAATCAAATCCAGAAGGTGTATGGATGGTGTCAATCAGGAACAACAAGCAGAAGGTGCTGGGAAAGCTCAGCAGGTCTGGCAGCATCTGGGAACAAAAATCTGTCCAGTGGCCCTTCCTCAAAACCGATGGAGCTGGGAAAATTAGAATTCTGACGCTGTGGAAACAGGCCATTTGGCCCAAAAGGTCCACAGCATCCCTCCGAAGGGTATCCCACCCAGACCCATTCACCTACCCTATTACTGTATATTTCTCCTGACTAATGCAACTAACCTACACATCCCTGAGCATTATGGGAAATTTAGCTTGGCCAATTCAACTAATCTGCAGATCATAGGGGTTAAAGAGTAAATAATAGGCAGGGACAGAACCCAAAGAGAGACTCGATCATTTGGAAAGACAAAGGAGTCGATTACCATCTGGCTTGGGGGGGGGGGGTGTGCATTGCTGTTAATGGAGGGGACAGGAACCTGTGTCTGGCAGCATCTCAGTGGAGGTGGCGGAAATGGCGACTGATGATCTACGTTCTGCTGCAAAAACAGACACCGAGCTTCCAGCTGCCTGCCACTTTAACACACGAGCCTGTTCCCTGGCCAACATCTCTGTCTCATGCTTACTGCAGTGTTCCAGTGAGGCCAGAACATACCAAATGGCCCCATATTTCAAGGACTGCAATTTCCCCTCCCATGTGGTCAATACCATCCACTATATCTCCTCCACTTCCTGCACCTCTGCCTTTGAAACCCGCACCTCCAACTGCAACAAGGATAGAACACCCCCCCCCCCCCCAAGTCCTTACCTTCCACCCAGATACAACACATCATCCTCTGCCATTTCCACCACCTACAATCTGACCGCACCACCAGATTCTTAAGGGGTTTGACAGAATTAATACTGATGTGTCTGAGGGTAAATACTGAGAGGGGAGTCTGAAACCAGATTCTGAGCAAGTCACAGAATCATGGGTTCTGCATTGGATTCGTCAAGTTTAAAGGTAACACAGACATGGGTAAGGGGTTTTAGTAGCAATGGAGCTAGGGTGAAGAGGAGATAAGCAACGGTTTAGAGATTGGAATTCCTGGTGTTTGGGATTGTGTAGATGTCTAATAAGAAGGTCAGCTTCACGTCAGATATAACAGCAACATTGTGAAGAGTCTAGTTCTGCTGCATAATTCCCAGTGAGAGGGAGAGGTTCAGCAGTTAGGGAAAGGAATTTGTAAGGCAATGGGTTTAACCGTGACAATGTTTCATTGGAGGAAATTGCACCTAATCGAGTAGTGGGAATGTGGTAAGCAATTTGATAACTGAGTAACAGTGGAGTAATGGAGAGGGAGAGTTGGGCATCATCAGTCTACATGTGAAACCCAACATGGTGCTTTTGCACAATATCACCTCCTGACAGTATGTAGGCAAGATACAGGAGGGGCCAAGGATAGATCCATGAGGGACACCAAATGCATGGAATTCAGAAAGGAAAGGGAGGGTGGAGATGGAGCAGGATTTTCCAACAAACGTGAGGTCAAATATCAGTTTTTCACAGAATGGGAGAGAAGGACCATAACCAGAAAAGACAGAACAAGGAACAATGTCTGTGAATCGGTGAGGGGGACTGATGAGGAGGAGGAGGAAAGAGAGTTGGAAACTCTATGGTTTAGTGAGATTAGGGTAAAGGGTCAAGGTGAGCTCTGATAAGGCTTGACAGGAGATGAGATTGGAGAAAGATGTAGGTTTGGACAAAAACCAGGAACACCACGTGAGGCAGTTTGACTCAGTGGACTAGTGGGAGGGGGGGGAAGCAGCAGATCGGATTATCTCAGTCTTAGTGACAGAGAACCTCCATGTGCTCCAAACTCTTATTGTTGGAGAGAAGGATGGAGGAGACAGGATGATGAACAGTGTTTCACAAAGAAACCAAACCTGGGTAAGTGATATTTAAAGTGAGTGAACAAACCTAATGTATTTAAATTTTATCCAAAATATTAAAACAAACGACTGAAGTCCTGGTTCGAATCCCATCTTGGCAGATGGTGGAATCTGAATTCAAGTAAAAATAACTGGAATTAGGAATCTCCTGATCTCCATGGAAACATTGTCAATGGCAGAAAAAACCCTCCCAACCTGACAGTGGCCCAGCCAGCTACTCACTGTATTAATCACTGCAAAGTCCCAACAAAGGAATGAAACTGGATGGACCACTCGTCATCTAAGAAGGCACTAGAAAATACAACCACAGAATCAGCCCTCTCAATGGTGCAATGTCCTCCAGACTAACATCTGGAGTTTGGTGCCAAATTGTGCCGAGCTGTCTCACAGACCAATCAAGGAACAGCCTGACATACTCATACTCATGAAATCAACCCTTACAGACAATGACCAGACACCACCATCACCATCCCAAGAGATTGAGATTTTGGTGATGGAGAAATACAACAGGTCAGGCAGCATCCGAGGAGAAGGAGAATCGATGTTTCGAGCCTAAGCCCTTCATCAGCCTGACCTGCTGTGCTTTTCCAGCACCAGACTCTTGACTCTGATCTCCAGCATCTGCAGTCTTCACTTTCTCCTGAAATCTCTGGATATGTCCTGCCCCACCAGCAGGACAGACCAGGCAGAGGTCGTGGCACAAGACAGGGAGGATTTGCCCTTGGAGTACTCAGCATGGACTCCGGACACCAGGAAATCTCATGGCTCCTGCTGATTACCACGTACTGTCCTCCCTTGGCTGATGGATCAGTTCTTCTTCATGTTGAACAACATTTGAAGGAAGCACTGAAGAAGTAAAATGGTGTCAAACGTACTCTGGATACAGGATTTCAATGTCCACTATCGAGACGAACTCTGCAACAGAATTCCTGACTGAGCTGACCAGGTCATGAAGGATATAGCTGCTCAACTGAGTCTGCAGTGGGTGGTGAGGGAACCAACAAGAGGGAAAAACATACTTGATCTCATTGTTATGAATTGACCAGCTGCAGATACATCTGTCCATGACAGTATCAGTACGAGCGATCATCACACATTCCTTTTGGAAACACAAGTCTTGGCTTAAAGTTGAGAAAAACCTCCATCGTGTTGAGTGACACCATCACCGTTCTAAATGGGACAGACTTTGAAGAGATTTAGGATCTCAAACTGGGTATCTCTGAGGCACTGTGGGACATCAACAGCAGAACTGTACTCCAGCACAATCTGTAATCTCATGGGTTAGCAAATCCCGCTCTCACCCATCACAATGGACAGTAAAGGAGGGCCTGCCAAGAGTAGCACCAGGCAGAATTAAAAATGAAGTGCCAACCTGGTGAATCTACCAAACAGGACCATCTGCATATCAAACAGCATCAGCAGCAAGCCACAGAGCTAAGTGATCCTACATCCAATGGAGCTCTGCAGTTCTGCCACACCCAGTTGTGAACTGGTGATGGACAATTAAACAACTCACTGGAGGAAGCGTCACAGATATCCCACCCTTACTGATGGAGGGGCCTCACACACCATGCACCAGATAAGATGACAGCATTTGCAGCAATCTTCAGCCAGAAGTGCAAAGTGGGATGATCCATCTTAGCCTTCTCCAGTGGTTTCTAACATCACAGATGTGAGTTTAAGCCAGTTCGGTTGAGTTTGAATAACATCAAGAAATGGTTAAGTAATGCAAAGGCTATGGGCTCTGCCAATATTCTGGCAATAATACTGATAGCTTGTGCTCCAGAACTTGCCACCCACCAAGTCACGTACCGCTCCAGCACTGGCATCTACCGACAATGTGGAACATTGCCCAGGGATGTTCAACACAAAAAAACAGGGCAATCCAACCCAGCCAACTTCCCTCTGTCAGTCCACACTCGATCAGCAGTAAAGTGATGGAAGTAGTCATCGACAGGGCTATCAAGCAGCAGCTGCTCAGCAACAGCCAGCCGAGTGACACTCATTTTAGGCTCCACCAGGGCCACTCAGCTCCCGATTGTGTTACCGCCCTGATTCACAACCTGACAACCAGCTGAATCCCAGAGACAAGGTGAGGGTGACAGCCCAGTCCCACTCTAAGGCCACTAAGCTGATTCCACCCTTGTCTCAGCTCATATACTCTCATCCATCTTGTCATATCTCCAGACTTCATTATCCAAACATACTCCTGGCCAGCTTCCCACATTCAATCTCCCTGTAATTTCAAGAAAAACTAAATCTCTGTTGCCCAAGTACTCCCTTGTACCAGAACTTGTTGATCCATCAAAAGGCTGCTATTCATAATCAAGAACATAGAGCTACAGCGATGTACAGCTTGGAAACAGACCCTTCAATCCAACCCGTCCATGCCGACCAGATATTCCAACCCAATCTAGTCTCACCTGCCAGCATCCGGCCCACATCCCTCAATTTAAAATTCTCACCCTTGCTTTAATTCCTGGTTGTGATCATCCCTAGCTCACTGCGTCACACACCCTTTGAGACCTCGACAACCCATTCTGTTCGAGACTCCCAATGACCTGTTAATTCATTACTTCACCTGTGTGGCTGCTTTTACAGTTGCCAAAGCAACACGTTCTGAAATTCACAGCCAAAACCTCTCAGGTGTGCTTTCCTCCTTTAAGACATTTCTCAAAACCTGCTTATTTGGCAATGCTTTTGGTCACCATACCTAATAGCAACATCTCTGGCCTTATGTTTAAAATTCTAAATAATATTTTTGTGGAATTATAAGCATGACAATAAAAATACGAACTGTTGTTGATTTGGACATTACCTTCAGATCTTTACTGTTGCTGAATGAATACTCTGTAATGTCTCTTACCCAACCACATTGTGGGAGCACCTTCACCACACAAACTGCAGCTGTACAAGAAAGTCAAACATCACCCTCTCCCAGGCAACAGGGATTTGGTATTTATCACTGGTATCTGTGGAAGGAGAAACACAGTTGATGTTTCAAGGAGTGCAAAATGGATTACAGGGAATGAAAACGGTGCAGAATGAGATAGTCAGAAATGGAAGGAAGATACACTTGCTTATTGGAAAAAGGAATTCTCGACCATTAAAGATTTTCCAGAAAATATTGATAAGCAACACATGGTCAGGGGCTGGACGGCGGTGAAAAATTAACTTACAAAAATGTCTGTAACAATAATAGTAAAAAACCAAACAGACCAAATATACACCCATTGTTCAAGATTGAGGAAGCGAGACATTGACAAAGTGGTCATAAGGGAGCCCAGAGATGAAGCAGAGCAGTGTAAGCTGTTATGATCCCACAGTCATAGAGATGTATAGCACCGACACAGACCCTTCAGTCTAACTCATCCTTGCCAAACAGGTATCCGAACCTGGTCTATTCCCATTTGCCAGCACTTGGCCTATATCCCTGTAAACGCTTCCTAAACATATCATATATCTAGTTAGATGCCTTTAACATGTTTTAATTGTACTAGCCTCCATCACTTCCTCTGGCAGCTCATTCCACCCACTGCATGAAAGAGTTGTCCTTTAGGCCCCTTTGAAATTTTCTCCGTTCACCCTAAAGCAATGCCCTCTAATTCTGGACATCACCACTCCAGGGAAAACACCTTGTTCATTTACTCTATTCATGCCCCTCATGATTGTATAAATCTCTATAACATCACTGCTCAGCCTATGGCACTCCAGGGAAAACAGCCCCAGCCTTTTATGCCTCACCCTGTAGCTCAAATCCTCCAACCCTAACAACATCCTTGTAAGTCTTTTATGAAACCTTTCAAGTTTCACAGCACCCTTCTGAAAGGAGGCAGGCCAGAATTGCACACAATATTCCAAAAGTGGACTAACGAATGTCCTGTACAGCAACATGACCTCCCACATCCTATACTCAATGCTCGAATCAATAAAGGAAAATATACTAAACACCTTCTTCAGCATCCTATCCTTGACTTGCAAGGACTATGAACCTTCAGTCCAAGGTCTCTTTGTTCCGCAAACATCTCCAGGGCCTTGTCATTCAGTGTATAAGTCCTGCCCTGATTTGGTTTTCCAAAATGCAGCACCTCACATTTATCTAAATTATACCCCATCTGACCAATATCTCATTGTAATCTGAGGTAACGTTCTTGATTATCCACAACACCTCCAATTTTGTATGACCTGTAAACTCATTTACGATCCCAAATTATTTAAATGAATGATGAAACAAATCCAGAAATAAACATCCATTTCTCGGAGTTTGAATGTGCTCTGTGTAAATCCTGCCCAATGACTCTGTACCAGAGAAAGGCTGTACATGCGCCTGGCTGCACCTTGCCCCCTACAAAGCTGGTGGCTCCGCATGTTTCCAGTGAATTCTTGCCCCAAATAAAGATGGCGGCGCGCACCCATGCCTGCAGCCACACTGAGGCAATTCCCCGTTTACTGAAAACACAAGACTGTGACGTTCAAATTTGTGTTTTCCGATGTGTACATTTTGTTTGTAAAACCTCTCCGCTCATACAGAATCTCTCTCACCTCCTGCGGTTCCACAGACAGCCTTGATTTGCGGTTACCTATTCTCTGCCTGGTTACTCATTTGTCGTTAGTGTATTTGTACAATCACCTTTGATTCTCCTTAAACCTATTTCCTAACGCTATCTCATGTCCCCTTTTTGCCCTCCTGGTTTACCTCGAGTATACTCCTACTGCCCCTATACTCCTCTAGGGATTTAAACAAACACAGCTGTCTTTACCTGCCATACGCCTACTTCATTTTCTTGACCAGGCCCTCAATTTCTTTCAACAGGCGGCATTCTCTACACCTACCAGCCTTGGCCTTAACAGGAACATACTGCCTATATACTCTCATTGTCGCAGGCCTATGGAGGTAATGGCAGATGAGGATACAGAAGCAATCATTTCCAGTTAAGAGATAATGTTGGGAAAGATAACAGCCTAAGGGTAGATGGGTCTCCAGGCCCTGATGGATTGCATCCCAGGGGACTAAAAGAGATGGTGGGGAGGGGAGGGGAGGGGAGGGGGGAAATAACAAATAGACCTCGTGAAAATTCACTAAAAGTTGTTGGATTCTGGGATGGTTTTGACAGACTGGAAGCTGCAAATGTGGTGCCACTATTTTTCAAAAGGACCCGTTAGCTTAACATCTGTAGTGGAGAAAATGCTTGAACCTCTCAAGGAAGTAGTGGTGAGATATCTGGGTAGAAATTGTCCAATTGAGCAGACACAGCATGGATTCAGGAAAGACAGGTCATGTAGAACACATTTACTAGAATTATTTGAGGATACGACGAGTGCGTTAGACAAGGCAGACTCAGTGGATGTGGTGTACCTGGATTTCCAGAAGGTATCCGATAAGTTGCCACACAAAAAGCTGCTGAATAAGGTAAAGATGCACAGCATTATTGGTAATGTATTATCATAGATACAGGATCGGTTAACCAGCAAAAAATAAAGAATGGGGATAAATGGGTGTTTGGATTAGTGTTGGCACTACAACTGTTTGCAATTTACACAAATGTTTTGGAGTTGAGGACCAAGTGTACGGTGTCAGAGTTCACATTTGATACAAAGATGAGGTAGAGAAATGTCTGCAGAGGCCACTGTCAGTCTGCACAGGGACACAGATAGGTTAAGTGAATGATCTGGCAGATGGAGTTCAATGTTGGGAAATGTGAGGTCATCCATTTTGGTCGTACGAACAGAAAACTGGATGATGAAATGGTGAAATCTTGCAGCATTCTGCTGTGCAGAGTGAGCTGGGTGGCCTTGTGCATGAATCTCAGGAAGTTGGTTTGCAGGTGCAGCAGGTAATTATGGCAGTGAAGGGAATATTGTCCTTCATTGCTAGAGGTATGGTTATGCTGCAGCTGTACAGGGTGCTGGTGAGGCCACACCTGGAGTACTGTGTCCAGGTTTGGTCCCCTTACATTAGCAAGGATGCACTGGCACAGGAGGTTCACTAGTTTGAGTTGGGAGTTGAGAGGGTTGGTGTATGTGGAGAGATTGAGAAAACTGGTTCTATAGTCATTGTAATTTAGAGGAATGGGAGGTTGGATAGGAAAAAATAAAATTATGAAGGGAGTAGATAAGATAGAAGCAGGGAGGCTATTTCCACTGGGGTCGGTTGAAACTACAGAGCATTACCTCAAAATAAGGGGGAGCAGATTTAGGACTGAGTTCAGGAGGAGCTTCTTCAGCTAAAGGGTTGTGAATCTGTGGAATTCCCTGCCGAGTGCAGCATTTGACGTTATCAACTTGAATGCCTTTAAGGCAAAATGTAGATTTGTGAACAGGAAAAGAATTAAGGGTTATGGTGAGAGAGCAGGAATGTGGAGCTGAGGCCATGAAAAGATCAGGCCTGATCTTATTGAATGGTAGAGCAGGCTTGAGGGTCCAGATGAAAGTTCTTGCCTTGTGCCATCAAAATTGGCCTTTGTCCAATTCAGAACCTTAACTTTTCAATCTGGTCTATTATTTTCTGTAACTATTTAAAAATAGAATTATCAGAGAATCCCAACAGTGTGGAAACAGGTCATTCAGCCCATCACATTGATACTGACCCTGAAAGCCTCTTAACCAGCCCCTGTAACATTGCTTTTCCCAGAGCCTGCACATCCCTGAACATTACGGGCAATTCAGCCTGGATAATCCACCCAACCTGCACATCTTTGGACTGTGGGAGGAAACCAGAGGGCCCAGACGAAATCCTTGCAGAAAACCCCAATAAGGTGATCATCCCATTCTCATTTCCCAGTTCCACCTAAATAACTTCACTGACCATACCACCAGGAATATCCTCCCTAAGCAAAAACATAATGCTATTTCGAATCAAAAATGCCACTCCGCCTCCTTTCTTGTCCCCCTTCCTATCCTTGCTATAGCATCTATACCTTGGAACATGAAGCTGCCAGGCCTATCCATCCCTGAGTGATGCCTCTGTAATTGCTATAATATCCCAGTGCCATGTTCAAAACCATACCCTGAGCTCATCTGCTTTCCCTGTCAGGCGTCTTCTATTGAAGTAAATGCAGTGCAACTGCTCAGTCCGTCTTCATTCTGTTCCTTGTCCTTGCCTGCCTTGACTATTTGACTTCTGAACTGTAACAGCCTCAGACATACCTCTATTCTCACTATCTTCTTGGGTTTATACCCACTCCCTCACTGGTTTAATGCCTCCCGAGTTTCACCAGCCAGTCTCCATGCCTAGATATTAGACACCTTCCAATTCAGGTACAATCCATCCTTCTTATGCAGGTCAACTCTACTCCAGAGGAGATCATAATGATCCAAAAAACGTGAATCCTTTTCCCTTGCACCAGCTCCTTAGCCACCGATCCAGCACCACCTCCTCCTCCTCCTCCTCTGTAATATGGACATTTTTCAAGATGTCACCATTTATTTCCCCACATTCTATATCTCCCATGTACTTCTTCACAGTAAACACTAATGCAAAATACTTGTTTCCTATCTCACCCATCACCTGCAGCTCCACACAATGGCTGCCTTGCTGATCTTTGAGGGTCTCTATTTTCTCCCTAGTTAGCCTTTTTTTTTCATGTATTTACAAAAGCCCTTCGGATTATCCTTAACCCTATTTGCCAAAGCTATCTCACGTCCCTTTTTTGACTCCTGATTTCTCTTTTAATTATACTCCTACTGCCTTTATACTCAAAAAATTTTTTTGATTGGAATAAATGCAAAATATAACATCTAGACAAAACAAACGAGGGCAGGACTTACACTCAATAAAAGTAGAGCCTTGAGTAGTGATATGGGAACAAAGCGACCGAGGGCTTCAGGTCTTTGAAATTTGTGTTACATGTAGACAGGGTGGTTAAGAAAGTGCTTAGTACACTTACCTTCATTGTTCAGACCTTTGAGTCCAGGAGTTGGGACGTTATGTTGAGGATGTACAGGACGTTGGGGAGGCCTCTTCTGGAATACTCTGTCCAGTTCTGGTTGTGCTGTTATAGGAAGGATATTAAATTGGAGCAGGTTCAGAAGAGATTTACCAGGATGTTGCCATGAATGGAGGGATTGTGTTCTAAGGAGAGGCTGGATAGGCTGGGAATTTTTTTCACTGGCGTGCACGAGGTTGAGGGGTCACCTTATTAGAGGTTTACAAAATCAGAAAGAGTGTTTTGCTGGGGGGGACGGGGGGGATTCAAAACTGTGCTGCATTCATTTTGAGAAGAAATTAGAAAGATTTCAGAAAAGACATTAGGGTTTTTAAAAAAATTATACATGTGAAATGAACTTCCAGAGGAAGTGGTAGCTGTGAATACAATTACAATATTTAAAAGACATTCAGATAAGTACATAACTAGGAAATATTTGGATGGATGTGGACCAAGCGGAGGCAGGTACAATTAGTTCAGTTTGGAATTATGGTTGGCATAGACTGGTTGGACCACAGGGCCTGTTTCCTTGCTGTATAACGTTATGACTCTAATCCTCACTAACTCTAAATTCCTCCATCCTCAACTCTCCCGATCACTGTCACTTCATCCAGCCTCACAACTCTTCCTTATTTATATAATTCCTCACCAGCCACAGAAAGCTCCCTATCTCATGTCCTCCAGTTTCTCAGATCTCTGCGATATGTGCCTTTCTTTAGTTCCAGCCTTGAGGATGCCCTCATTCACTCCAATTGGTTGGAGGACAAACTGGTACGACCTGGTCCTCCAGTACTGCCCTCTGCCCCCTATTGGCCTGCGCTGATACCAATCATTCGGGGCCCATTGTGAGGTGAGTGGTGGGATCGTCCCTCTCTCTGCCCTGGGATGAGCTTCAACATTCACAGTCAATGGGGGCAGTATCACAGAGCACAGGGGCTGGGGCTTTTCAGCCCATTTGGGATGTACCCTCTTCCTCTGGAGATGCTGCAAATCTGTCCCAATTCCCTTCCCCTTTGCCCATAGCCCCCCAAATCTTCCCTTAAAAAGTAAAATTCTAAATCTGATTATGAATAACTGCTGAGTCTGTGTCCAGCTGTCATTCAGACTGTTCCAGATACTCAGAACTTACTGAATAAAATAATGTTCACATATTCACATTATTTGCCAATTATCTGAAAACAGTTACTAAAATTGTGACATTGTTAACAATTCCCCTCACTCTGCAGATTAGATATCCTAGAAACAAATTTGCACCTGGTCAAAATCACTGCTGAACCTTCTCAGCTCCAAGGACAATTATCTGTGCTTCTGCTAGCTCTCCACAAAAGAGGAAAACATCTTATTTTCATTTATTAGTGTCATAGAGATGTACAGCACAGAAACAGACCTTTGGTCCAATTTGTCCATGACAACGAGGAATCCTCAACAAACGGAGTCCCATTTGCCAGCTATTGGTCCGTATCATTGGAAACTCTTCCTATTCACGTACCCAATCGGATGCCTTTCAAATGTTGTAATTGTATCAGCCTCCACTACTTCATCCGGCAGCTCATTCCACACATACACCACACACAGCTTGAAAACTTTGCCCCTTAAATCCGTTTTTAATCTTTGCCCTCTCAATTTATGCCCATGTGATCTTGTTTTGAACCCACCTAACTGGAGGGAAAAGACCCTGGCTGTTCACCTTATCCATGCCCTTCATGACTTTATCGATCTCCATGAAGTCACCTCTCAGTCTTTGACTCTCCAGGGAAATTAACGCTGGCCTATTCAGCCTCTCCCTGTAGCCCAAATCCTCCAACCCGAGCAAAGTCTTTGAAAATCTTGTCTGAACTCTTTCAAGATTCACAACATCCTTTCCAGAACAGGGAATTTCAAACTTAAAACATAATTCCTGAAATGGCTTAATCAATGTCCTGTCCAACCAGAATTTGACGTCCCAGCTTCTGAACTCAATGCATTGACCAATAAATATAAGCATAACAAACACCACCTTCACTAGTCTGCCTACCTTCGACTCTACTTTCAAGGAACAATGAACCTGCACTCCGTGGTCTCTATGTTCAGCAACATTCCCAAGGACTTTACCATTAAGTGTACAAGACCTGCTCTGATTTGCCTTTCCAAATTCCAACAGCTTACATTTGTCTAAATTGAACCCAGTCTGCCATTCCTCGCTCCAATGGCCCATCTGGTCAAGATACTGTTGCATTCTGAACTAACCTGCTTCATTGTCCACTACACCTCCAATTTTGGTGTCTTCTGTAAACCCACTGATCATATCTCATACATTCACATCCAAGTCATTTATTTAAGGACCTAATACCCATTCCTGCAGGACAATGCTGCTCACAGGCCTCCAGTCCGCAAAGCAAGCCTCCATCACCACCCTCTGCCTCCTACCTTCAAGCCAGTTTTGTATCCAAATGGCTAGTTCTCCCAACATTCCATGTTATCTAACCTTGCTAACCAGTCTGCTGTGTGGAACATCGTTCAGTGTCCATATAGACAACGTCCACAGTCTGCCTTCATTAATCATCTTTGTCACATCTTCAAAAAAACTCAATCAAGTTAGAGAGAGAGAATTTAACACACACAAAGCCATGTTGACGAGCCCTAATCAATCCTCGTCTTTCCAAATACATGTAAATCCAGTCCCTCAGAATCCCTTCCAACAACTTACCTACCACTGACGTTAGGTTCACTGTTCTCTTGTTCCCTGGCCTTTCCTTACCACCTTTTTAAAATAATGGCACCCATCTTCCAGCACCTCACCTGTCACAAACAATGATATAAATACCTTAGGGAGGGGCACTGCCAACACCTTCCTAGCTTTCCACAAATTTCTGGAATACACCTGATCAGGTCCCAGGGATTTATCCACCTTTCTACTGTTTAAGACATCCAGTACTTCCTCCTCTGTAACATAGACACTTTTCAAGTTATCACTATTTATTTCTCCAAACTCTCTAGAATAGAATAGCATAGTATTTCTCCCACATCCTGTTGTTCCATAAATGGCCTTGTTGATCTTTAAGGGGTCCTATTCTCTGTCTGGTTATTATTTTATGCTTAAAGTATTTGTAGAATCTCTTTGGATTCTCCTTAAACTATGTCCTGGAGATATTTCAAGTCCCCTTTTTGCTCTCCTGATTACCCTCGAGTACATTCCTGTAAAAACGTGATCCTGTACTCCCAATTCCTCCGCCTCTGTCATATCTGCTCCCAGAAGAAGCAATTCCACTCCAGGACATCCCAGAAAGGTTTCCTCTTTCAAGGACCGCATTTCCCTCCCACTTGATCAACAATGCACTCCAACGCATATCCTCCACTTCTTGTACCTCCGTCTTCCCCCCACCCCTCGAACCACAATAAGAATATAATCCCCCGGTCCTCACCTGCCACCCACTAATCTCCATTTACCTCTGCTATGTCTGCTACCTACAGTCAGACCCCACCACCAGGGATATATCTCCCTCCCCAGCCCTTTCTATCTTCTGCAGAGACCATGGGATCTTTGGTGCTGATGTGCTGCCCCACGGATACTTCAGTCACTCACCCTACCAAATGGCCTAGTGAGGTTATCATTAGATGGATAATCCAGACACCCAGGTAACGTTCTGGGGCCCAGGGTTTGGATCCCGTCACGGCAGACAGTGGAATGTGAGTTCAATAAAAATTTGGAATTAAGAATCTATTAAAGACCACGAATCCATTGTTGATTATTGCGAAAAAAAACTCATCAGATTCGCTAATATCCTTCAGGGAAGGAATCTGCCATCCTTACCTGGTCTGGCCTACATGTGACTCCAGACCCACAGCAATGTAGTTGACTCTTTACTGCCCTTTGGGCCCAGCCAGTGACACCCTCATCCTGTGAATGAATAACAAAGAAGGTCAAGTCTTGTACACAACCATACTGTTCTTACAGATAAGTGATCTCTCAGTAAATTTGCTTCTCAACTCCCTGCTGACTATTGGGGAAGTGGAGAGGCGGTCAATAGTACCATCCCAATAAGGGGATCATCCCTTTCTTATTTCTCAGTTCTGCCTGGATGTACTCCCAGGAATACCCTCTTGAAGCCCAGCTGTAATGTTATCCCTAATCAAAAATACCTCTTCCCCTGCTCTGTTGCCCCCTTTCTATCTTTGCTATAGCATCTATACACTGGAACATTAAGGTGCTGGTCCTATCCATCATTAAGTTATGCCTCTGTAATTGCTATAATATTCCAGTGCGATGTTCAAAACCATACCCTGAGCTCCTCTGTCCCCGCATTGAAACATATGCAGTGTAACTGCTCATTCTGTTCCTTGCCCTTGTTTGCCTTGACTGTTTGATGTCTGAACTGTACAAGCATCAGACTTAGCTCTTCGCTCACTCTCTCTCTGGGTTTACCCACATTCCTTCACTGGTTTAATGCCTCCTTAATAGCACTAGCAATTGTTCCCTTCCAGTGCCAGTATAATCCATCCTTCTGATGGAGGTCAATTCTACCCCACAAGAGATTCCACTGATCCAATAATGTGAACTCTTCTATTCCTATGTCATTGATACCAATAAACAACAGCCTCCCCTCAAAATGGTTATTCTCCCCTTTAAGAATATTCTGCTCCCTCTCTGAGACATCCTTATACAAAAATTACACATTCGAATAATAAACCATACACTCATCAGGTCATCATAAAAGGATTACATGACACATTGAAGGTTTGGGGAGACCTTTTGAGAGAATGCGATGATTCAAAGGAGAATTTTTAAGCAGCAAATGGGATTGATCTGGAGCACAATACTCACACACACAATGCGAATATCCAGATCCTGATATACTGAGTAATTCAATCAGAGTTTAGTAGAATATTTACTGAGATTACCATCTGAATGTCCACCTGTAATATCCCGTAATACAAGTTTATAAAATCTGTCACTATCAGTTCAAGTTAGAAACTCACATCATCCCCTCCTTGTGGCCCAGGATTACTGTACATATTACCCTAGAGGACATCAGCAGTCAACTCAGAGTGAAATCTGTGGGTTTCTAGGAGATTCCAAATTGAGATCTCATGTGACTGAACACAGCAGTTCTTTGACACATTGGAGAAAATGATCCAAGCGTCAGTGAGTTATGGGGAACAAGAATGACTTTCTTTTCTTTCATTCCGTGCTGCCGCTCTGCCTCATCAATAAGACATGGGTGTGAAAGGCTATTGCCTAACGATGGGCACGTTGTCTCCATCCTGACCAATGGGTAGGAAGATCCTCCCAATCACTCCAAAGCGTATCCCTAAAAAGATAGCAACTCTGTCTGCTTCCCACTGCCCAGTGCTCCCAGTAAATGTTTGGAAGAATGGGAACGGGGGGGGGGGGGGGTGGGGGGGGGCGATATCTCCTAGAAAAGGCATAACTGTAAAGGTCTAAGAGGATTATGAAAAGAGAGAGATGCACAGGAGAAGGAGGCAACAAGTTGCCAGATGGGGTGTAACTTGGGAAAAATGGGAAGTTGCTCATTTTGGAGGAGATAATAAAAGAACAAAGTACTATTTAAATGGTGGAAACTGTAGAAAGCTGCACCACAAAGGGACCTGGGGTAATTGTTCAGGAAACACAGAAAGCTACCACACAGTTACACCAGGGAATCAGGAAGGGGAATCGAATGCTTGTTTCAAAAGTTTTCAGTATTAGAGTTTGGAGTATATACCTGAGAGTAACGTGTGGAAGTGCTGGTGAGACCACCATATCTGCAGTAATGAGAGAAGTTTTGGTCCCTTTTGAGAAGGAAATGTGTCACTTTATTGGAGGCATTTCAGGGAAGATTCAATGAGATGATCCCTGGTTTGGAGGGATTATCTTTTAAATAAAGGCTGAAAAGTTTGCAACTCTACTCACTGGATTTTGGAGAAAGAGAGGTGATCTCATTGAGACAGATGGGATTCTTCAGGGGTTTGACAGGATAAATACTGAGAGGATGTGTCCGAGGGTAAATACTGAGAGGGGAGTCTGAAACCAGATTCTGAGTTACGGAATCAAGAGTTCTGTTTTGGATTCAAGTATAAGGGAACACCGACGTGGGTAAGGGGTTCCAGTAGCAATGGAGCTGGGGTGAGGTGGAGAAAAGCAACTTTTAAAAGATTGGATTTCCTGGTGCTGTGATTGTGTGGATGTCTGATCAAAAGGTCACCTTGGGGTCAGATATAACAGCAATATTGTTGAGTGTCGTTCTGCCTCAGAGTTCCCAGTGGGAGGGAGGGGCTCAGCAGTAAGGCAATGGGTTTAACCTTGACAATGTTTCATTGGAGGAAATTGCAGCTAATCGACGAGTGAGAATGTGATAAGCAGTTTGATAACTGAGTAACAGTGGAGTAATGGAGATGGATAATGGGGAGAGTGAACTGGGCATCGTCAGTGTACATGTCAAACCTAACAGTGTTTTTGGATGATATCACCTCCTGGCACTGTGTACGTGAGATACAGGAGAGACCAAGGATAGATCGTTGAGGGACACCAAATGCAAGGAATTCAGAAAGGAAAGGGAGAGTGGAGATGGAGCAGGATTTTCCAACAACGGTGAGGTCAAATATTAGTTTTTCACAGAATGGGAGAGAAGGACATCACCAGAAAAGACCAACAGACAGAACAAGGAACAATATCTATGAATTGGCGAGGGGGAGTGATGAGGCGGCAGCAAAGGAAAGAGAGTTGGAAAGTGAGTTTAGTGAGATTAGGGTAAAGGGTCAAGGTGAGCTCTGATAAGGCTTGACAAGAGACTGGAGAAAGATGTAGGTTTAGA
>NW_027311524.1:0-25431 GCF_047496795.1 Chiloscyllium punctatum | reverse complement strand
CTAAGGTACAAGAAAGAGGCAAATGGGTTACAGTCAGGGAACGGAAAGGGTACCAGCAGGCAGTGCAGGGTTCCCCTGTGGCCATTCACCTCAACAATAAATACACCGTTTTGGATACGATTGGGGGGGGCCTTACCAGGGGAAAGCAGTGGAGTAGAGGGCTCTGGCACAGCGTCTGTCCCTGCTGCTCAGAAGGGAAAGGGGAAGAGGAGCAGAGCAGTAGTCACTAGGGACTCTATAGTTCGGGGGACAGATAGGGTTTTCTGTGGGGACGAGAGAGACTCACGGTTGGTGTGCTGCCTCCCACGTGCCAGAGTTCGTGATGTCTCTGATCGTGTTTTTGGGATCCTTAAGGGGGAGAGGGAGCAGCCCCAGGTCATGGTCCACATAGGCACCAACGACATAGGTAGGAAGAGAGATGGGGATTTAATGCAGAAAATCAGGGAGCTAGGATGGAAGCTTAGAGCTAGGACGAACAGTGTTGTTGGCTCTGGTATCTTGCCTGTGCCACGTGCTAGTGCGGCAAGGAATAGGGAGAGAGAGAAGGTGAACACGTGGCTACAGGGATGGTGCAGGAGGGAGGGTTTTGGAATCTTGGATAATTGGGGCTCTTTCTGGGGTAGGTGGGACCTCTACAAGCAGGATGGGCTTCATCTGAACCAGAGGGGTACCAATATCCTGGGGGGGGGGGGGGGGGTAGAATTCGCTAAGGCTATTGGGGTGGGTTTAAACTAATCCAGCGGGCGGATGGGAACCAAAATTGTAGTTAGAGTATAGAAAGGGTTGAGAGTAGGGAGGTCCAAAATCAAGTTTCAGGGATGCAAGATGGCACCGGCAAGCAAGAGGTTGGTTTGAAGTGTGTCCACTTCAAAACCAGGAGCACCCGGAATAACGTGTGTGAACTTGCAGCATAGATTTGTACCTGGGACTTCAATGTTGTGGCCTTTTAGGAGACATGGTTAGAGCAGGGACAGGAATAGTTGTTGCAGGTTCCAGGATTTAGATGTTTCAGTAAGAGCAGAGAAGATTGTAAAAGAGGGGGAGGTGTTACATTGTTGGTCAAGGACAGTATTGCAGTTGCAGAAAGGATGTTTGAGGACTCGTCAACTGAGGTGGTATGGGCTGAAGTTAGAAGCATGAAAGGAGAGGTCAACCCGTTGGGAGTTTTCTATAGGCCTCCGAATAGTTCCAGAGATGTAGAGGAAAGGATAGCAAAGATGATTTTTGATAGGAGTGACAGAGACAGGGTAGATGTAATGGGGAACTTCAACTTTTGAAATATTGAACGGGAACACTATAGTACGAGTACTATAGAGGGGTCAGATTTTGCCCAGTATGTGCAGAAGGGCTTCCTGACACAGTATATAGACATGCCAACAAGGAGTGAAGTCACATTAGATTTAATACTGGGTAATAAGCCTGGTCCGGTGTTAGACTTGGAAGTAGGTGAGCACTTTGGTGATAGCAATCACAATTCTGTTATGTTTACTTTAGTAATAGAAAGGGATAGGTGTATGCCACTAGGCAAGAGTTACAGCTTGAGGGAAGACAATTACGATGCAATTCGGCAAGATTTAGGAAGCATATGATGGGGAAGGAAACTGCAGGGGATGGGCACATTAGAGATGTGGAACTTATTCAAAGAAAAGCTCCTGAGTGTCCGAGATAAGTATGTACCTGTCAGGTAGGGAGGAAGCTGTAGTGAGCGGGAGCCGTGGTTTCCGAATGAAGTGGAATCTCTGGTCAAGAGGAAGACGGCGACTTGTGTTAGGATGGGATGTGAAGGCTCAGTTAGGGCGCTTCAGGGTTACAAGTTAGCCAGGAAAGACCTAAAGAGAGAACTTTGGAATGCTTTGCCTGCAACAGTAGTAGATTCGCCAACTTTAAGTACATTTAAGTCGTCATTGGATAAGCATATGGACGGACATGGAATAGTGTAAGTTAGATAGGCTTCAGATTGGTATGATAGGTCAGCGCAACATCGATGGCCGAAGGGCCTGTGCAGCGCTGTAGTGTTCTATATTCCATGTTCCCCTACCTCCTACGACTCCTGGCGGAAGTTGCCTCCACTATCCTGATGAGCCCTACCCTCACTAAAGCCATCATCTTGTTCCTCACAAAAGTATAGAACATCTTAAATTTTACCTTAATCCTACTCACCAAGTTTTTTTCATGCCCGCTTCTCGCTGTCCTGAGATTATTCTTCACTTCCTTCCTGACCACCTTGTAACCCTCTAGAGCCTTGTCTGATACTTGCCTACTTAACCCTAAGTCATTTTCCTCCTTCCTCTTGAGATATTCTACATCCATTGATAGAATGGAGATATGGAGCTGCAAATGGGTTGGAGCTGCACATCCCGTCACTTCCACCATGGGCTGCAGGTTTCCCCTCACTGGGCAGTGATCTAACACAGTGTTACTGAACAATGCACTGCGGCAGTGTACACAGCTCTACATGCTGGGAGGGTAACTGCTCCTGGTTTACAGTTCAATGCACGGGGGTGGTGTACACAGCTCGACATGCTGGGAGGTCAACTTCTCCCGGTTTAAAGTTCAATGCACTGGGGTGGTGTACACAACTCTACATGCTGATATGGTAACTGCTCCTGGTTTACAGATCCATGCCCTGGGGTGGTGTACACTGCTCTACATGCTGGGAGGGGAAATGTTCCTGGTTTACATAACAATTCACTGCTGTTCACTGCATAGCTCCCAGTGCTGGAGAGGTAGTTCATGGACTGGTGTTTTCTGCACAGATTGCTGGGTTGTATTGAGCAGTACACTAGCCTGGTCTGAACACTGCTACATGCTGCACAGATATATCATCTGGATTATGGTGTCTGATTCTGTGACGTGGATTTCAGCTAATTTGTCAGCACATTTACTTTATATTCCTATTTTAGTTATTGGAACTAAGAAAGTACTACTCATCCAGTTAATCACATTTGTCTGAGAAGAGCCACGTTAACTGAACTTGTCGATCAAGTAATCATCCAATTATAACATGAATATCGGTCCTTCTGTACCTTAACCTGGCCGTTGGTGCTCATATCCCTGGAATCCCGGGGAAATCATTATGAAGCTCAGAAACAATGTGCAAAACGTATGGCTCGTGGTCTCCTGTATGTGCCAGCTGTGGGTCTCATTTGGATCCCTAGTGTATCGAGAGCTGGCATTTTGAAGCTCAGAAACAATGAAATGGTATGTGTCAGGCTTCTGTTCACTTCCCGCTGTGCCGCATGTGGTGCTCCATGGACAGGGGTGTGTGTGCTGAGCTGTTGTTCACTTTCCGCTGTGTCCCATGTGGTACCCCATGGCCAGGGGTGTAAGTGTTTGGCTGTTGTTCACTTCCTGGTGTGCCCCATGTGGTACTCCATAGACAGGGGTGTATGTGTTTGACTGTTGCTCACTTCCCGGTGTGTCCCATGTACTGCTCCATGGGCAGGGGTGTGGGTGTTTGACTGCTGTTCACTTGCTGGTGTGCCCCATGTTGTGCTCCAAATTAGACAGGGGTTCTGGCAGCTTTAGACACGCCTTTGAATCTTGGATTGTGCGTTTCCACTGAACACCTGTGCTTATCCCTCTCAGATGATTGTGTAGTCAGTAACACGAGGAAACCTCTCGAGTATAATTGTAAAAGAGCAGGCGTCTAATTGTAGCTGAGGGGCTTCTGACTGAATCCTGTTATTGAAATGTTCGAGGAGTGCTCTGGATGGCTTGCTGGAGGTTGTGCTATGATCCGCCTCAGACATTCAGGGAGACCTGAGGATTTGGTGACCCAACTCTGTATGGAGCATAGGGACTGTAGTTACAACACCTGCGTTTGTAAGATGAACAACAAATGGAGCAGAGGCTGCAAAGAGAGGAAGATCGGAAACCATGGAGTGAGTGTCCTTGGGGAAAGGGATCTGCTGTATCCACACCGGGTTTTCCAGGTACAGCTTGCCAAGTTACATTTAACCCACGAGCAGAGTGTGAGGGGACCCTGACTGTACAAGGAGCTGGTCACAGAGTGGTGTCACTTCCTTTAACACGACCTGCATCTTCACATCAGGGGGAGGACGGTGCAGCCAGGATCACTGTTCACTCAGCTTCTATGATCCCGAACTTTCCAGGCAGAAGTGGGTGACTGATCCACCATCTCCCAATATGCCGACGTAAAAATCACCATTTGGAGAGGGAGGATATATATGGTGGTTGAGAGCAATGGGGTCCCTGGGAACATCAGGAAGATGGAGCAACACTTCCCGTGTCTGATCCGGTCAGAATGAACCTTCCAGTACACACTCCATCACTAAGTCCTGTAGTATTTTTCCGTTTCAATAACATACTACCTACCATTCTTCCGAAAGAAAATGACAGACTATATATTATCTTTAATCCCATTTGCTAAACTTTTATCCATTGACTTCACCTGTCCATATCCAATTACAGACTCTCCACCTTCCCTCGATAATATAGTTTCCTGTTTATCTTAGTTTAATCGGCATACATAGTTACAGTACATTTGTTCTACTCCTCCTGATCATTGATACTGATTGTAAAGAGCTGTGGACCCTGCACTGGTCACTATGTGACTCCACTGGTAACGTTCTGTCAAACTGACTAAGGCTGATTTATCCGGAGTGCCTGCTTCCTGTCTGATAACCAGTCCTCCCCATTTATATGTAACACATTCAAAGGGATGAATAAGAACGAGGAGCATTTGTTCGGCAATCCAGCCCCTCAGGCCTATTCCGACATTGAATACAAACATATCTGATGTCATTGCAGCCTCAGTTCCACGTTCCTGTCTGCTCTCATATTCCTTCAGTGACTCAATATCCCAGCACCTACTGCACTCTGGGGCAGTGAATTACACAGATTCCCAACCCTGTGACAGAAGTATGTTCTTCTCACCCCTGTTTCATTTCTCCCCCACCTCATCCTAAAACTATGGTTTTAGGGTCATTCGAGATTGTCCCACATGAGGAAATATCAACTTCACATCTACATTGTCAATCACCTTTAACATCGTCCAGACCTCTGACATCGCCTCTCATTTTTCTATATCCAGGTAGTGTTGGCCTGAACTGCTCAATCTCTCTTCAGAGGACAATCTCCTCATCTCTGGAGTAATCGAGTAAACCTATTCTGAACTGCCGCCATTGCAAATACATCCCTCCTACAGTCAGGGCACCAAGACTGCACACGGTACTCAGTTGCGATCTCACACCTCCCTCCCTTTATAATCCATTGTTTAAGAAATAAATGCCAAAGTTGCACTTGCCTTTCTCATTATCTGCTGTACCTACATCTGAGTATTCTGTATTATGGACGCGGGCAGCCAGATCCCTCTGTACCTAATCATTCTGAAGTCTCTCTCCATTTGGATAATAATTTGCCTTTCTGCTACACTGATCCAAACGGATATACTCATAATTTTCGTTGTTCAGTTTCTTCTGTCAACTGTTGCCCCAACCTATCCATATACATTTTCTAACTTCTTGCATCTTCATTGCAATTTCTCACCTGAGTTAGTGTCATCTGTTAATTTGGTTATAACATGTTCTATCCTCTCAACTACTTAAGACTATAGATTGTAAATAGTTGGGGCCAGAGACCATGGTTTCCTAAAAGCTGTATTTTGCCAAACAGAAAATGACCTATATTTTTTCCATCGCTCTGCATTTTATTGCTTCACCAAGCCTGTCACCAAGCTGATGAATTACTTTTAATCGTAAACGATCTTATTCTGCAGATTAATCATTTGTGCAGAGCTATTCAGTGCCTTCTGGAAGTCCACATATTTCATCTCTAGGATCCCCATGATCCAAATCATGTTGATTCTGATGGATTGAGGTTTGACTTTTCAAATTTCTTGTCATTAATTCTTGAATAATTGACTTTAACAATCTTTCTTAAATTTCAACAGTTTTCTCACAACTATATATTCCATCGTGACGGTGATAATTCTAAATTCTTACCTCTCTATAATCTCTTTGTTCGCTCCAATCCTGTATAATTGGCACGTGGCGTGAAATGACCTGCTCTGATTGCTCTGTAAGAGGTCGGAGTCGCTGAATGGAGTCATTCTCTTCCTTGTGCACAAAATCGATGGGCTGATGTCTTTCTGGTGTTCCAAATCACCATCTCGATGGTCTGCCTGTGCTCTTCCTGTTTATGTGTAAGTGTCGTTAGGTCTTATGCAATCTTCCTGTTGCTGTGTAACAGTTTGAGAGGGTGAAAAAACCTTCTCATATTCCTCCATCACAGGCTGGAGATACTGAACGGTCTCTCCTGAATCCCTGATCTAGGACTGAGGGCATGATTGGCCTTCTTCTGTTCCCATACACCAGACACGTGAGGTAAAATTCTTCCTGATTTCCCATAAGAAATCTTATAGGTTACATCCTCCAATTCCTGTGCAACAGGCTCGATGGGACTGAATATCCTCCTGGTATTCCAGTGCACCAATCTCCAGTCCCTGTTTGACCTCTTCCAGTTCCTATGTCACAGACTTGAGGAGGCTGACTATACTGGCCTATTGCTGTATAACAGGGTACTGGTGCTGCATGACCGACTCTGGGCCCAGTGTTATCCACTCGCGGAGCTGACTGGCCTCCTCCCCTAACTGTATAGCAGGCTCCAGGGGCTGAATAGCCTCTTCCTGCACTGGTGTAACAGGCTCAATGTCCTTCAAGACACGACCTCCTAATAAATGACAGAAGGTGCTGAACGCGAGAGTGCCCATACTCTGAAGCACTCTCGTCTCCATATTTGACGTACAGAGACGAACCATTAATATAGTCTTTTTTTCTGTATAAAGTCCTGAAACTGAAAGTAATAAAAGAGGTCCTTCCCAGATACCTCATATTCCTGGCTCAGTTGCTCAAAATTCATCATGGCCTCCCTGTCAAAAAATTCTCCCAAGCAGGAAACTCATCTGGATTCCCAGAGCATAAAGCCAGAATCCATCAATCCCGGCTGGAATCCTATCAATCCTACAATGGGAATGAAAGCCGAAGTTTTTGTTTTGTAAAGTGCCCTCAACTTGTCCCATAATTCTCCTTGCTTTCACTGTGTTCAGGACAATCGGTTTCTGCAATTCTCCATAACAATCCTCATCTTGTCCATGAACAACAGATTAATGAGGGGACAATTTGCCTAGAAGGCCTCGATGTCCAGCCAAATGGAGCATGAGTCCTGAGAAGCCCAATCAGCCACATTGGAAAGCAAGAAACTTGGTTGGCATTTCTTAAAAGTCTTGAAAATCGACACGCCCCCATTCCATTGGTCACAGCAAATTATCGGTGTAACCAGGTTGATGATATGGCCAATGTTATAGGTCTCACATTGGGTCAGGGTCATCCTCGGAAGAGGTCAAGTTGATTTCCATCATTTGTTAAAATAACAAATTCATGACGAAAACAAAGTTCCTCGAACTATGATGGAAAGGTGAATGTCAAACAGAATAGAATTTTTTAAAAAATGTACCATGATATTTCCATTTCTCAAAATACTGAGAGGCATAAACATACACAGACACACACAGAGATACATACACAGCCAAACACACTCAGACACACCCAAACACACATACAGACATATACACACAGACACACTCGAACACACAAAAACACAGACACAAAAACACGGACACACACACAAGTATATGCACAAAGACAGATAAATGCATGTACGTAGACCGTAAATAATTAGAGCAGAATAAAAGGTCATTTGGCCCATCTAGTCTACTGAGCTACTGATCATGGCTGACCTGCTTTTCAAGCCAATTCTCCTGCCTTCTCACAACAAGCCTTGATCCCATCATTAAGCATAACTTAACTAATCATATCCTAAAAATGCTAATGTGTCTGTGTGTACGTCTGGGTCTGTCAGCATGTGTTGTCTCTGTGTGTGTCCCAGTGTCCTTCCCTGATCTCCATGTTGGAGAGTGAGGTTTTAGCAGTTTTGAGGCACATCCTTGTAACTTGCTCTGTGCTTATCCATTGAACGCCTGTTTTAATCACTCTCTGCTGCTATGTGCTCAGTAACATGAGGAATCCCCACAACTGTTACTGATTCAGACCAGGCTTCTCACTTGCATTTCACTGACATTTAACTTAACTCTAGTTTTTGTACATTCGTGGAAATTTTGGGGATGGTTTCCTGGAGGCTATGTTTTAAAATGCTGTGGAAATTCAGGAAGACCAGAGGCTTTGGTGATCCAACTCTGGATGAAGCATGGTGACTGTAGTTCCAATATCTGGATCTGCAACATGACCAACAAATGAAGCAGAGGCTGCAGAGAGGGGAATCTCTGTAAAATGGAATGAGGGAATTGCAATCAGATCAGTCATGGTTTTGAAGAATGTTGGAGCAGGATTGAATGGCACACTCATGCAACCTGTTCAGCTATTTCTCTTCGTAATAAGCCGATTTCCCTTTTCTCTCAGTGTCCCAGACGGGTGGGTAGTGAGACACCTCCTCCTGTTCCTGGGGAAAAGAAATCTGGGGCCTCACTCGCCTCCAGGTTTCCCTGTATCCCAATCTCGACCCTTTGAGTGACTGCCTCCAGTTCCTGTGTCCCAGTATCGAGCAGTTGAGTCACTACTTCCAGTTTCTCCCTGTTCCTGAGCAGCAGTTTGAATGCTCTGAATGATGTCACAAGGTTAAGAAAGGTCTTGATAACAGGGAGTTTCAAACTTGGAGCAGCATTAGACAAAGGTATCTAGAAACTTCTCCAGCAAACATTTTATGCAACCTGTCATTCTTTTATCCTGTTCCCTTTTATAAACAGGGTGAAACATATACAACAGTGCAGTGTTCCGACAATACTCCCACAGACAGGGAAGACGGATTAAAAAGATTAAAAGATTTATAGTCTATCCCTCAGCAACCCTCATCCATTCCATCCAAACCGAGGCTGTATAAATCTTTAAACCGTATATTGTAATGAATTAGTGCAGTAAATTTCACACTTTAAGACTACAGTCACTGACTACAGCCCTGCACCTTTCACCAAGATCTTCTTCAGAAAGCGCGCGAGCTGATTGACCACGTGATGCCAATGCAAAATTCTGGTTCTCTCCAAGATATTCCACTCCCGGTTTGAAATTAATTTCCTTCTAATTTAAGACTACAAATCCCACATTCGGGCCCAGTGTCAAGGCTTGCAGAGCGGATTACATTCCTGCTTTAGCTGAACCCACTGATGTGCATTTGGCAGACAGAGGGATCCTGAAGCTGGGATTTGCTGTTCAGCTGGTGCCAGAGACGGTCTCCCATAACAGTGAACGGGAGCTCACTTTATAAAGAAAAGAGCACAATTCACAAATTGTGGTGCAGCGAAATTGCGTTTAATAAACACACCTTTATTGGATAACTGCCTGTATATTGACTGGAGGATCAAAATTGATGGACCAAAGCGATTACAATAGTTCTGATTTTATATGTTCCGATGTTTAAACATACTAAAGGATACGAACACTGTGTGGGGAAAAATGAATTGAAGAGATTTTCACCATGAACTAGAATGGAGGAGGCTCAGTGTGTTGAATGACCTACTCCATTCCCGATGTTTCTGTGCAGTCTGTCGGAAAGCTCTGTAAATCCTGCCACCTGCTCTCAGATGTTAGGAAGGAAATCTCTGCAGAGTCAACATGGTAGTACTTTCCATTCCAATACTGAGGCTGGTGCCGGGTGATCTGTACAGTATTATCCTTTAAGACCCCGGAACAGTTTGATACAATAGAGTGTCTTGCTTGTCAGTTTCCGAGACCATTGAGGAGTGTATCACATGTCTGTGTGTCTGGAGTCACGTTTAGGCCAGACCAGGAAAGCACGCGAGATTCACTTACTGAAAGCACATTGAGGAAGGAAATTGGTGTTTACAATCGACATTGGCTTCAATGTTAATGACTCCAGGTTTTACATCTCGATATTTTATTAATTATAACGTCCACCAGCTGCCAGAGCATTAGTCTGGACTGGATTAGTAATCCAGTGACTTTTCCACAACATCACCATCTCCTCATGGGGACCTATCTGAAACCACACTGTGCTGGTTATTTCTGCGCTGCTTGACAGCTCTGTCAAAAAGAACTCCCACCAATGTGACTATCATGACAGGACTCAGGGCGTGGTAAATGGTCAGACCGTAGTTATTCCCTTGTTATGGTATTGGACATAGCTGAGTTATTTTCCACATTGCCAGGGAGATGTCAGAATTGGATCTGGAATGAAACAGCTTCCCTAGGGACACGGCTTGTTGTGAAGCACAAGTGTTCAGTCCCATTGCAAGAATGCTCTCAGGGCCCATTGCCTTTGTCGTATTTATTGTGTTCAGCTGTTTCTTCATGTCACATACAGTGAATCAGATCGATTGAAGACTGGCATCTGTGATTCTGCAGGCAGCATGGCAAGAGTGAGGTGGATCATCAACTCAACACTTCTGGCTGAGGACGGTGCAGATAATACAACCATGTCTTTTACACTGATGGACAGGGCTGTCCCGTGTTGGTGGTTCTGCTGTTTCGAATGTAACCAGTCAAGTGCGGTGGCTTTAATGGGTTGTCATCAGGTTTAGGTATACATGGTTCTGACTCTATCATGTTCACCCGCACTCATCGCTGAACCGTATATCAGCTTGATGTTAATGGTAGGCTGAGGGATTATCCTGGGGAAAATGTTACGAATTGTAGTTGAATACAATTCTGCTGCTGCTGTGATTCTACCGCACCACATGAATGTGCACTTTGAGCTCCAATATGTTCAATTCAATTCTACTGACTATCCCCCAGTTCACACCAAGACCCATTCATCCATCAGCCAAGTACTCATTGTCCTAAACTGGTTTCTGATGTGGTAACACTTCCATTTTCCTATTCTCATTCTACTCTCCCTGGTGTCACGCCTCCAATTTGTTACTTTACTCAAACCCCTTCACATACGCATCTGAATCTTTTCCATTCCCCCAATGCCATCTTCTGTGTTTGTTGTGAATGTGTTCCCCTCTGTTTCTCTCCCTGACCACGATTAAGAGCTCTGCAGTGTCAGAGATGCCAGCCTTATGCAGTTTCAGATCAAGAAACTTGTGCACCTTGCATTATCAGTCACTTCCCATGCACGGCGTTCCGTTGGGCAAGGCGTTTAAGCAACTTTAACACACATCTGTGGAACTTGTTCAAAAACAGAAATTGCTGACGAAACTCAGCAGATCTGGCAGAATCTCGTGCAGTGAAAGCAGAGTTAATCTTTCAGGATCAGTGAACCTTCTACAAAGCTCCCATTTTCTCCAGCAATTTTTGCATTTTTATTTCCAATGTCCATAATTATTTGTTTAATTGAAAATTTGTTCTGAGCCTATTCATTTCTAGAGAAACTCAACAGGTCTGGTATTATCTGCAGAGACGGAGAAACCGAGTTAGCGTTTCAAGTCCAGTATGACACTTCTTCAGAACTGAAAAGAATTGGAAAATGAGCTTTATAATCCCTTGACAGATGTGGGGAGTGGGTTGACGGGTAAAAGAGAGTGTGGCAAAAGACAAACATGCTTTTAGTAATGGTGAATGAGAAGATCATGTGAAGTAACCTAATAATTAAAATGTGAATGGGGAAAAGGGGTTCTCTCGATTGAGTGAACGATAAAGAAGATACAACCACGCAAGGTCATAGGGAGGCCAGGAAGGAGAATGTACGGAAACTGCAGAATATAATGGAGTCAGACTTTGAAGTTGTGAAATTGTTCATTAACTCCTACAGGATGTAACGTACGAAAGTGTAAAGTGAGTTGTTACTCGAGCTTGCGTTGTGCTTCCTTGGAACATTGCAGCAGCCCAGGGCCGAAAGGTTAGCATGAGTACAAGGTAGGTTATTGAGATGGAAAGCAAAGAGAAGGTCAGGGTTATTTCTACAGACAGAGTGGGAGTGTTCCTCAAAGCAATCTCATGTTTGGTCTCGCCAATATAGAGAGACCGCATTATGAGCAGCAATGATAGGAGACCAGATTGAAAGGTTACATGTGAAATGCTGCTTCACCTGGAAGGTATGTTTGGGGCCTTGGACAGTGAGGAGGGAAGTGGTGAATGAACAAGTGTTGCAGCTTCTCCAATTGCATGGGAAGGTGTCATGGGGAGTGGGGAAGTGTTCGGGGTGATGGTGGGGACAGAGCAGGAATGGTGCCTGCGAAATACTGACAGTGGGCGGGAGGGAAGATGTGTTTGATGGTGCTTTCCTGCTGGAGAAGGTGGAAATGGTGTAAGATGATTATGTTAATGTGGATTCTAGTTCAGGAAGAAGTGTGGACAAGGAGGATTCTATCATTGTTCTGGGATTGAGGGGACGGATTGAGGGCAACACCCTGGGAGATGGGACAGTGACAGCTGAAGCCCCTGTCCACCGGAGTTCGGGCATTTCTGGTTTGAAGGAAAATGAGGTCACGTTAGACGCAACTCAGAGGAATGTGGCATCATCAAACAGAAATAACAGAGGGGGAGAAACTTGGAGAATGGAGTCAGCCTCCGCTGATCATGTGTTCGACCACATGCAGAAGTTCCCGCCGAATGATTGAAAAGAACCAGGCATCTAATTTGAGGATTTCTGCCTCACATCTGTTCTGAACCGGAATGTGAAAATAGACCCAGAGGAAGGTCAGTGAGTATACATGAGCAGACATTCAAACAGATATCCCAAACCGCTCAGTAATTATTGTTTCTGTTCAAAAGAGGAACTCGGTAAGCAGGTGAACCACACATGGTTGACAAAAGCTCTCAAGATTACTATTGATGGCCAGATTTAGGATGTTTATTTCAGGGACCATAAGTTAATGTGAGGCATGAAAATCATCTGTGGTTCCTGATATACCGCCCAGAAAACACTGCCATTTCTGCTCCATCCTCTTCCCTGCTCCTCTCCCCTTCCAGATTCCAGGTCCTTCCTCTCAAATTACTGAGTACATTTTCTCATATTATGGCCCATACCCACTTCACCTGAAACTCTGTGATCAAGTCTACCTACTCTGCAGTAGCATCAAGCTGCGTTTTGTGCTACCACTTTGCTCTGGTCTCAGTGTGGCTCGGTTTTTTCAGTCATGCTGTTTTACACGTCCTACTCACATCTCATCACGGAATGTTTCCTTCTTGTCCTAAACCTTATTGAAAACACCTCTCCCTCTTTGCACTGAATTCACACTGTGATCCAAATTTCAAAAAGTATACTCAGCCTTCATCTCACTCTGCTAAATATAGACGCTGAATGTGTGGTACAAGAATTCCCCTTCTTATATGATTCAGGCCAGAGATGCGCTTTCAATGTAGAGATCATCACACGATTTGGACAAAGCAATCCAGGTGTTTGACCTCTTACTGGTACTCGTAACAGTTTCCTGCTGCCTTAGTATTGTAACATGGAGAAAGACAAATCTCAGTATGAAGCTTGGGCTGAGTGTTATTTACCTGTCATTTGAATACTGTTTCAGATTTGCAGTGCTTATCTTTACGTGCTCGTTCGTGAAGTTAGTGTCAGATAGTGTGCAGGAGGTTGTCGGATGACATTGTAGAAGTTTATAAAATCAGGAGAGGTATGAACAGAGTGACCAGCCAAGGTCTTTTCCACAGGATGGGGGAGTTAAACCAGAGAAACCATAGCTTTAAGGTGAAAGGGGGAAGATTTGAAATGGTCGAAGGATCAATGTTTTCACACAGAGGGTGATGTGTGTATATGGGATGAGTTATCGGAGGAATAGTGGGAGATGCAAGTCCAGCTACAACATTTAAAACTCATTAGGGCAAACATATAATTGGAAACAGTTTAGAGTCATATGGACGAAATGCAATCAGATGGGGCTAGTTTAGTTTGAAAAACCTGCTCAGCATGGACAAGTTGGACCAAAGGGCCTGTTTGTGCGCTACATGACTGTATGATTCTAGAGAGGGAGGAAAAGCGGAGAAAAGACATGATGTAGTAAATTGGCAAGAAATACAAAAACAAGCAGAACGAGCTTTTCCAAGTGGATAAAAAAGTGTAAGATGAGTGTGTCACCTTAGGTAGAAATTAAAGCAGGAAGGTATACTGAGGATAATTGGAGGGTGTGAGTGGAGAATTGGCTACAGGGAGGAGACAGATAATTTACATCCATATTTTACATCTTTCCTCACAGGGAAAGGTACAGTAATTATTTCAATGATGTAAACAAAATGGTAATAGGAGGGAAGTCATTGAACCGTCTCTAACAAAAGGAACAAGGATTTTTCTAACAGATAAGAGTAAGAGTGGACAGGCCAGCAGTAATTCATAGCTGGTTTTAAAAGAAATGGTCACTGTCTTGGTGTCATGATGCCCTCTCTATCAGATGTTAGCTCTGCTCTTTGTTAATGTAAGCAGTAAGTGCGATAGCTTGAATGGGTTGTCATCAGGTTTAGATACACACAGTTCTGACCGTGGCATGTTCACCCACACTCATCACTGAACCGGAGATCGACTTCATGGTCATGGTAGACTGAGAGATTATATTGAGGTTGAATATAATTCTACTGCTGCGGCTGCTGCTAGAGCTGCTATGATTTGCAGCATCACATGAAAGCCCAGTGTGAGCTGCAATATCTGCAACACAATTCTGCTGCCTGTCCTCAATTCGCCTGGGGACCCAGTCACCCTTCTCCCCTGTACACAGTGCCTTATCCCAGTTTCTGATTTGGGAAGGCTTCCATTTTTAAAAAAATCCTCATCCTGTTAGGGTATCTTCATGATGCCATGCCTCCAATTTGTCGCATTCCTCAAAAGCATTTAACATTTTCACCTGAATATTTCCCCCTCCAGTAATGCCATGCTTCTGTTTAAAGCGAATGTGTTTCACTCTGTTCCTCTCCATGACTATGATTAAGAGCTCTGTCGTGTCGGTGATAACAGCCTTATGTAGATTCAGAACAAATGAATTTGTATACCTTGCGTTATAATTCACTTCCCGGTGTATGGCGCTCCATGGTGGTCAGGGCGTGTGAGCAGCTTTGACACACATGTTTGAGACTTATTCAAAAACAGAAATTGCTGAAGACTGACAGCATCTGTGCAGTGAAAGCAGAGTTAATCTTTCAGGTTCTGTGACTGTTCCTCAAAGCACCCAGTAAGCTAAATTGAAAATGTATTTTGTAACTTTTCATTTTCTAAGGAATTCAGTGGGCCTGGCAACATCTGCAGAGATAGAGAAACAATGTTACTGATTCAAGTCCAGTGAAAATCTTCTTCAGAAGTGTAAAGGATTGGAAAATGAGTGTTTTTGTATCTTGGAAGAGGTGGGAAAGAATGTTTGGAAGCCCAGTGTGAAAGACAAATGGGCTTTAAATTGTGGTGAAAGAGATACAGATATATAATGGGTTTAAACTAATGAGTAAATATTAGAAGTTTATTTTCTCTGTTGAATGCAACATAAACAAGACACGAACTTAGGGAGCCCAGGAGGGACAGTGTACGGAAAATGGAGAGCAGCCATAATCGGTTCAGGCTGTGAATTTATGGAATTGAATATGAACTCCTACAGACTGTAACGTAACAAAGTGTAAAGTGAAGTGTTACTCGAGCTTGGGTTGTGCTTCATTGGAACATTGCAGCAGCCTGCATTATCTTAGAATCGCTAAAGTATGGAAACAGGCCCTTCAGCCCACTAGGTTTATACTGACTCTCCAAAGACTATGCGAACCAATCTCATTCTCTACCATAATACTATACATAGACCCTTGACTATTGCACCTAGCATCAACATCCCTGAACACAATCGACAATTCAGCATGGCGAATTCACCTAATCTGCACAACTTTGAACTGTGGCAGGAAACTAGAACACACAAAGGAAATCGAACCCAGTTCCCTGATGTTGTGAGGCAGCAGTGCAAAACACTGAGCCACCGTGCCATCCAGGAATGAAATATTATAAGGCCACAACTCTATACGAACAGAACTGAAGCCATTCGGACCATCAAGTCTGCTCCGGCATTCGATCACGACTGACAGATTTTCAACTCCATTTTCCTGCTTCCTCTCTGTAATCTTTGATCCACTTGTCAATCAAAACTTATCTGAGTCTGTTTTAAATATACTAAATAGAACATTGAACATAGAACAGTACAGCACTGAACATGCCCTTTGGGCCACTATGTTGTCCCAAGATTTGATCATAATGTAAATGTAGTAATTTAACCTAGTCACCCCTCAACTGACTGCTATCCACATGCATGTCCAGCAGTCGCTTAAATGTCCCCAATGACTCTGCTTCCACCACCAGAGCGGGCAATGCATTCCATGCATTCATAACTCTCTGCATAAAGAACCTACCTCTGATGTCTCCCTTTTACCTTCCTGCTCATATCTTCAAACTATGACTTCTCGTACTAGTCAATCCTGCCCTTGGAAAAAGTCTCTGGGTATTGACTCTATCTATTCCTCTCATTATTTTGTACACCTCGATCAGCTCTCCTCCGTCCTCCTTGTCTCCAGAAAGAAAAGTCCAAGCTCGTTCAACCTTTCTTCATAAAGCAAGCCCTCCAGTCCAGGCAGCATCCTGGTAAACCTTCTTTGCACCCTCTCCAAAGCCTCTGTATCTTTCCTATAGTAGGGCGACCACAACTGGACACAATATTCCAAGTGTGGTCTCACCAAGGACTTGTCGAGCTGCAGCAAAACTTCGCGGCTCTTAAACTTGATCCCCCTGTTAATGAAAGCCAAAACACCATATACTTTCTTGACACCCTATCCACTTGGGTGGCAACTTTGAGGGATCTGTGCATTTGTGCACCCAGGTCCCTCTGTTCCTCCACACTGCCAAGAATCCTGTATTTAATATTATATTCAGGATTCGAATTTGACCTTCCAAAATGCAACTCTTCGCATTTATCCAGGTTTAACTCCATCTGTCATTTTTCAGCCCAGCTCTGCATCCTATCTATGTCGAGCTGCAGCCTACAGAAGCCCCCTTTACTATCGACGGCACCCCCACCATTGTGTCATCAGCAAAGTTACTAACCCACCCATAACCTCCTCATCCAAGTCATTTATAAAAACTACAAAGAGCAGAGGCCCAAGAACAAAGCCCTGTGGGATCCCTGACAACACTGTCCTCCAAGCAGAATACTTTCCATCTACAACCACTCTCTGCCTTCAGCCAGCCAGCCAGTTCTGAATCCAGATACCCAAATCTCCACGTATCCAATACTTCCTGACTTTATGAATGAGCCATCAATGGGGAAACCTCTCAAATATCTTGCTGAAGTTCACATGCACCACATCCACTGCTCGACCGTCGTCCACCTGTCTTGACACCTCCTCAAAGAAATCAATAAGATTTGTGAGGCATGACCTGCCCCTTACAAAGCCATGCTGACTGCCTTTAATCACATAATGCTTTGCCAAATAATCATAAATCCGATTCCTCTGAACCTTTTCCAAACGTTGCTGACCACAGACGGAAGACTGGCTGGTCTCTAATTGCCAGGGATGTCCCTATTTCCCTTCTTGAAATAAGGAACAGCATTCGCCTCATTCCAATCCTATGGAGAGTGAGGAGAGTGAGGAGGCAAATATCCTCGCCAGCGGCTTCGCAACCGCCTTTCACGCTTCCCGTTGCAGCCTAGGATAAATCTGGTCTGGCCCTGGGGACTTATCAATCTTAATGTTTTCCAACATTGCTAGCACATCAACTTCATCAATCTTGATCTGGTCAAGACTGATCTGGCCCAGCTCCTCTAAGTTTTCATTTGCATCAAGTTTCCTTTGCTTGGTAAAAATCGAAGCAAAAAACTACTTTAGGACTTCCCCTATCTGCTCAGACTCCATGCATAAGTTCCCTACTCTATCCCTGATCGGCCCTACATTCTCCCCGTTAATTCTCTTATTCCTCACGTATGAGAAAAATGCATTTGGATTCTCCCTAATCCTTCTTGCCAAGCCTATTTTTGTGCCCCATCATGGCTCTCCTCAGTCCATTTATGAGCTCCTTTCTCGCAAGCCTGTAATCCTCCAAAGCTGTGCTAGATCCTTGCTTCCTCCATTTTACCTAAGCTGCCTGCTTCCTTTTTACGAGACGTTCCTCTGTTCTTGTCATCCAAGGTTCCTTAATCTTACCCTTTCTTACCTGTCTCAGAGGAACAAATTTGTGTATCACTCGCAACAACTGCTCCTTAAACAGTCTCCACATGTCTGCTGTACCCTTTCTGTGGAACAATTACTCCCAGTCTGTACTTCCCCACTCCTGTCTGATAGCATCATAATTTCCTTTTCCCTAATGAAATATCTTCCCGTCGGAAACTGCTCCTTTCACTTTCCCAGACGATGCTACATGTGAGGCATTTGTGATCACTTTCACCAAAGTGCTCTCCCACCGTGAGTTCTGACACCTGTCCTGGCTCATTGCCGAGGACCAAATCCAAAATAGCCTCTCCCCTCGTCGGTCTGTCTACATACTGAGCAAGGAAACCCTCTGGAAAACACCTGACAAAAACGGATTCATCCACACCATCTGCACTTAGGAGGTTCCAGTCGATATTGGAAAAGTTGAAATCATCCATAGCATTAACCCGACTACTTTTGCGTTTTTCCAGAATCTGCCCGCCTCTGAGATCTTCAATCTCTCTACTGCTATGAGGTGGTCTGTAGAAAACTTCCAATGCGGTGACTGTTCTCTTGCTGTTCCTAACTTCCACCCGTACTGACTCAGTGGACAAGCCTTCCTCAACAACCTTCATTTCTGTAGCTGTGACGCACTCTCTGATGAGCAATGCTACTACCCCCTCCTCGTTTTCCATCCACCCTGCTCTTTGTAAGATAATTTATAGTGTGGAAACAGGCCCTTCGGCCCAACAAATCCACACCAACACTCCATAGAGCAACCCACCCAGAACCATTCCCTTACATTTACCCCTCCTTTCAACACTACGTGCAATTTATCATGGCCAATTCACCTAACCTGCACATGTTTGGATTGTCGAGGGAAACCGGACCACCCGGAGGAAACCCACGGGGAAAATTTGCAAACTCCACACATACAGTTCCCTGAGGTGGGAATTGAACGCGGATCTCTGGCGCTGTGAGGCAGCAGTGCTAAACACTGCGCCACCGCGCCGCCGCTAAATATTTTTAAACGTTCTAAACCCTGGAGCATCAAGCACCATTCCTGCCCCTGTGAAACCCATGTCTCTGTTATGGCCATGACATCGTAGCCCCAAGTACTGATCCATGCTCTAAGTTTGTCACTCTTATTTCAGACATTCCTTGCATTAAAGCAGACGCACTTTAACTGATCCCTTTGTTTCATCGCGTGAGAAACCTTCCTGATAGATTCAATATATCCCTGTCACTGTCCCATCTGCAATTAATCCCCTCTCAGACATGTGGTCTGATTCCTACCCCCCTGCCAAACTAGTTTAAACCCACACGAATCTCACGAGCAAACCTCCCAAATAGGTCATTTGTGCCCCTTCAATTCAGGTGCAACCCATCCTTTATGTACAGGTCCCACCTTACTCCATGGTCTAGGTATCTGAAGCCCTCCCTCCTGCACCAGCCTCGCAGCCAAGTGTAAAGCTGCATTCGCTGACTCTTCCTCATCTCACGAACTCATGCCACTGGTAGCAAACCTGAGATCACTACTCTACTCGTCCTACTCTTCAGCTTCCAAACTAACTCTCTGTAGTCACTTTTCAGATCCTCAGTCCCTTTCCTGGCTATATCGTTGGTGCCAAATGATCTGGTTTCTATAGCCTTCTATGGTAAGGAATTCCACAATTTCACAACTTTCTGGCGAAAGACGTTTCATCTTATCCCCTTTCCATTGGGTTTTCCCTTTGCTCTAAGCCTGTGTCCTCCTGCCAGTGCAAACGGCCTCCCAATTTTGTCTGTATCCAGGTCATTCAGTATTCTGTAAGCTTCAATTGGATCACCCCTCATCCTTCCAATCTCCATCGAGTATAAACCCAGAGTTCTCCAGCGTTCCTCATGTGTTAAACTTTTCATTGGTGAGCCTTCTCTTGATACAGACCAAAGCTAATACATCCTTCCTGATGTATGAGGCACAAAATACTGGAGATGTGGTCTGACCAGAGCCTTAGAAAGCCTCAGAATCGCCAGCATTGTATCCTACTCCTCTCATGATGAATGACAACATTGTATCTGCCTTCTTAACTACTGACTCAACCTGCAAGTTTATCTAAGGCGAATCCTGCGCTTGGAATCCCAAGTCCCTTTGTTACTCAGATTTCTGATTCTTTTCCCCATTTAGTAAATAGTCCATGCCTGTATTCTTCATACCAAAGTTTATGACCTCATACCCTCCCACATTGTATTGCATCTCCTACTTCTTTTCCCACTCTCACAAACTGTCGAAATCTTTCTGCAGACTCCCTGCCTCCTCAATATTACATGCCTCTCCACCTGTCTTTGCTTCATCTGCAAACGTAGCCAGAATGCCTTCTGTCCCGCTACTCAGATCATTAACCTATAAAGTGGAATGTGGTCCCAACACTGACTCTTGTGGAACATTGCTAGTCACCGGCTACCATCCTGAGAGGGACAATTTTATCCTCACTCTGCGTCCTGTAAGAGACCCAACCTTTTATGCATGCTAGTACCTGTCCTCTGACTCCATGGGTCCTTATCTTACTCTGCAGCCTTCTGTGCGGTACCATATCAGAGGCCTTCTGGAAGTTCAAATAGGTAACTGTCTTTGGTCCAACCCTTCGTTCCCTCCTCAAAGAATTCTTATTATCTTGAGAGCAATGTAGGTTAATGAAATGGGGAGCAATCAGAAGGTCAGGATCATTCCAACGGACAGAGTGGAGATGTTCCTCAAAGCATTTTCTATTTGGCTCACTAATGTAAAGGAGACTGAATTGTGAGCAGCAATGACAGGAGATTGGATTGAAAGCGTACAAGTGAAATGTTTCTTCACCTGAAAGGTGTGTTTAGAGCCTTGGACAGTGAAGAGGGAAGAGATGAATGAGCAAATGCTGCAGCTTCTGCATTTACATGGGAAGGTGCCATGGAGGTGTGGGGAAGTGGTCAGGGTAATGGAGTGTGCCACAGAAGGAGTGGTCTCTGTGAACTTCTGACTGTTGGTGGGAGGGGAAGATGTGCTTGATGGTGTGGTCCTGCTGGAGGTGGTGGAAGTGGGGGAGGATGATTCTCTGAATGCAGATTCTAGTGCAGTAGGAAGTGAGGACAAGGGGCAATCTATCATGTTCTGGGAAGGAGGGGACGGAGTGAGGGCAGAAACGAGGGAGATCGGACAGTCACAGCTGAAATCTCAGTACGTCAGAGTGAGGGGATTTCTGGTTTGGGAGAAAAGGATGTCATGTAGGAAGCTTCCCAATGGAATGTAGCATTGTCGAACAGAAATGACAGAGCCAGGGAAACTGGGAGAGTGGAGTCACCCTCAGATGATCATGTGTTCAGACACATACGTAGGTTCCCCCTGAATGATTGAAAAGAGCCAGGCATTTCAAATGCAGATTTATGTCATATATCTGGATTGTGAAAATAGATTCGGATGAAGGTCAGCAGATGTGTGTGTGTGTGTGTGTGTGTGTGTGTGTGTGTGTGTTGGGGGGGTGGTCATTTAAGCCGGTACTGATTAATAACTCTCCGTAATGTTTGGCTCTGGTTAAAAAGAAGATGATATGAAGATGTGAAGATGAACCACCCATGGTGCACAAAGGCTGTGAAGGATACTAATCAATCGCAAACTAAAGAATTCAGATTGGTGAGCTGTAGCGTTGGCCACATTTGGGAAGTTTACTTTTGCAACAAGAAGCAGATTGCATAAACCAAAATACAAAGAAAAACATTTCAAAACTGGCAAGAAATATGAATAGAAACTAACCATAGGAGTTTTCCCATATTGAATAAAAATCGTTCATGATGTGGGTGTGACCCTTGGAAGGAAGGCAGGAAAGAATATTTGGGACAACTCACTGGAGGATGTGACTGGGGAACTGGTTTCAAGGAAGAGGCAGAGAATTTAAAACAGTATTTTACATCGTTCCTCGCAGGGGAATGCACGAAGAGTTTCAATATTAGAAACAAAATTGTAGTCAGATGAAAGTTTTGCCCTGTCTCGAACAAAACAAACAAGGCTTTTCTCAAACAGAAAAGACCAAGCGTAAACAGCTCATCAGCAATTCCTAGCTTGCTTTAATAGAAGTGATTACAGAGTGACTGGTGGCACTGTGTGAAATATTCCATAACTCTCGGGATTGCAGGAGTGGTCCAGTGAAACTGGCGAAACTCCAAAGTGGCGTCTGTATTCAAGAAGAGAGTGAGTTCAAGTGTTTAGGTGCTCCCTTTGTCTGAATAGTGGAGCATATTTGAGAGGGTTAATGCCCTCATGATGCATTTTCATCCTGAGTGATTTTAAAAAACAGTAAAACTCTACTACTTCCTCTAATTCGTTACATACTGGGGGATGAACATTTTGCTGAAGTTGAATTATTTTGAAAATTATCTGGAACATTGTACAAACGACATCATCCAGAGAATTCTAGAAACTGCACTCATAAGAACATTTTATAACCCTGTGGGAGTGTTGCAGAGGTGTGTGTGTGTGTGTGTGTGTGTGTGTGTGTGTGTGTGTGTGTGTGTGTGTGTGTGTGTGTGTGTGTGTGTGTGTGTATGTGTATAAGAGAGAGAGAGAGAGAGAGAACGTGCTGCATTGTAGTGGTGACAGCGTGAGTGTGAGAGAGTAGAGAGAATACGGTGACCCTTATCCTGACAAAGTGGAGAAGGATATTGATGCTTTTCCTGTATTGCTGGACTTTTCTTCGGACCACAGATACTGCACTGAGCTGGGTGGTGTGCTCAGACCATGCTCTGGGAAGAGAATGGTGCCCCTCTGTACTAGACTATTCTCCAGGATCTCGGTGCCCCTGTCGACAAGCTGTGGTGTAGTTTACCATTACCTGCCATGCTCGGGTAAACTGCCATGCCGGAGGAAACATCACAGAAGCGCTTCACAGGAGGCTCCCAAGGACTGAGAATGTCACCTAGACAGGGGACAAATCGTCTGCAATACAAATTCCTATGTTGGCGAACAGAACCACAACATTGGGAAAATTATGCAGGGCAACTCCAAACTGAGAAACTCAACCGTGTGCCCATTGGCCTTTTAATGATGGCAGCAGAACCAGGGATCACTGAATATCCAGGGGGATCTGGGCGATGGTGATCACCTCCAACCATGGTGGGTGGGAAAATCGGGCTGACGTTGAATGAAAGGGACACCATGGGGTGCGGTGGGTAGTTAATGAGGTGAGTTCGATAAGACAACACCAGGAAACTAGCTCTGTCTCGTGCAGACATTTTTTCTGTGCCATTCAGTGAAAATGGCACTGAGACAAATTATTGTTCGATTCAGCACAATGAGTCGAAGATTCTGCTGATCCTACTCCCAGTTACAACGCTGCAGGACAATTGCTTATCCAAGACTCTCAATCATCTTAACTTACACCAATATCCTGCTCCCTCATCAATCCTAGAAACAGTGGCTTATATTGCAAGATGCTATCGAAATCGTTTCATTTCACAATTTTTAAACCTACTATCAGATCCTTCTCTGAAATTCTCTTTCAATCTCCACCTCTATTTTAACCAGCCTCCTCCCATTTGTTGGTATTTAAACTGATTCCACCGCCATCTCTCTCTGACAGTGAGTTTCTTACGCACATCACTCCTGTGTCACGCTATAGTGGAGATTGGAGCTGTAACTGAAGAGGTGCTGCATATCCAGTCACTTCCAGCATGAGCTGCAAGTTTCCCCACGCTGGGCAGTGATCTAACACAATGTTACACAGCAATGCACCGATTGGTGTACACAGCTGCGTTTGCTGGGATGGTAACTGCTCCAAATTAATAGATAAATTCACTGCTATTCACTGCACAGCTCCCCATGCTGCACAGATATCCAGTCCGTGTGTATCAAACAATGCCTTTGTGTGTTCTTCACAACGCCCTGTGCTGAACAGATCATCTAGTCCAAGTTTATATATCACCGCACTGTTGGAAACATAAGTAGTGAACTTGTGAGCTCTAAACAGTGTTCGATCCTGGACGGATTGCTGAGCAGTGCAGTAGCCTGGTCTACGCAGTGCATCATGCTGAGCAGGTACCTCATCTGGGCTTATGCGTGTCCGGACTGGATCTGAGAGGTGGATTGAGTATCCGATGTAATTCCTGACAAGATTATCAGTCCGCCAGCTCAGCCCATTCCGCTGGTAAATGTGAGGTGCTGTGTTTGAGATAGAATTTACTTTGTCAAAATATTCGACTTTATGCCAAACACAATTTATTCGAAGACTGTCAATAAAAGACAACAAAAGGAAGAGGAACTTGCAATAACTTAATTCTGTTGGAACACTTAGCAGAATAATAATTTGTTTAACTACAATACAGTAATTGCTCCAATATGGTATCATGCAATAAACACACAAATGTCAAAAAAGAAATGCAGGAAACAGATTAGCTGACATGCAGTTCTCCAATTCAGGAGAAAAGAACATCAAAAGACAGTTCCGAGAGAAATCACAGAGACAATGTAGCACCCGGGAGAGATTTACTGCCTTCCAACCCTGCTGAGACCCAGCAATAACTGGCAAAAGGTAAAACTAAGAATCCTGGTTCTGTAAGAGTTTGACCATCACTCCACAGGACCAGGCCGCGGCTGCAAGAACACAAGGAATGGACTGTATCTACATCGTCTATGGCTCTGTAGGTGGCTCTCAAAAATGCCTAAACCCACCTAAGCCGTTAAGTGCTGGACAGACAAAAGTCAAAGTTAAACATAAATAAATAAAACAAAAAGATGCAGCAGGCCTGGTGATCAGACACATACGGCCTCGGGAGCCCAGCAATTCCTATACTGCCAAAACACAGCAGAATCATGGAGCTTGTGAAGAGAAAGAATTATCTCGCTTCCTCACCTCTATGTTTACAACTGGAGATGTGCCATTAACCCAATAATCATCGATATCAAAATCCCGCCCACACTAAGTATTATTATGATATATCAGAGTTGCCGTGAAATGGGGTTAACTGGAGCTGTTTGTTCAGTGACTGTGATTAATATCATTCTTCCTGGACCTAACTGGGTCACTGGAGAATTTTCCTCTTCCATAATTAGGGACTTCTTTCAACTTGTTATGCCATAGTATTCGGCGCACAGTCGACCTCAACAAGATTGGGATCAGCAGCTACAGAGAAAGAGAGAGAGATCAGAATCTGAGAACATTAAAATGTTCCAACAGTGGATCAGAATCTGAGAACATTAGACTTGAATGTCACAAAAATGGACAGGGCTTTATCCTGGGGTCTTTACTGGCTTTCTCAGGATTGGCCACGGTTAGAGTTGCGGATACGAGCCGTACTGATGATTATTCAAGCTGGGTACTATCCCATCCTCGCTATTATTGGTGTTCCT
>NW_027311523.1:0-25444 GCF_047496795.1 Chiloscyllium punctatum | reverse complement strand
GAGATGGGGGAGGAAGGAGAGGAGTGGGAGGGGAAGGAGATGGGGAAGGAGAGGGGGGAAGGCAGGAGATGGGGTAGGAGAGGGGGAAGGAGGGGGAAGGAAGGAGAGGGGGGGAGGAAGGAGAGGGGTGGGAGGGAATGAGGGGGGAACGAAGGAGAGGGGGGAAGGAAGGAGATGGGGCGAAGGAAAGGGGGGGAAGAGAGGGGGAAGGAAGGAGAGGGGGTTGAAATGGGTTGTGAGGAAGGAGATGGGGGAAGGAAGGAGATGGGGGAAGGAAGGAGGGGGAAGGAAGGAGGGGGGAAGGAAGGAGATGGGGGGAGGAAGGAGATGGGGGAGGAAGGAGAGGAGTGGGAGGGAAGGAGATGGGGAAGGAGAGGGGGGAAGGCAGGAGATGGGGTAGGAGAGGGGGAAGGACGGGGAAGGAAGGAGAGGGGGGGAGGAAGGAGAGGGGTGGGAGGGAATGAGGGGGGAACGAAGGAGAGGGGGGAAGGAAGGAGATGGGGAAGGAGAGGGGGGAAGGAGGGGGGAAGGAAGGAGAGGGGGAAGGAAGGAGGAAGGAAGGTGATGGGGGAAGGGAAGTAAGGGGGAAAGAAGGAGAGGGGGAAGGAAGGAGATGGTGGAAGGAAGGAGATGGGGTAAGGAGAGGGGGGAAGGAAGGAGACGGGGGAAGGAGAGGGGGAAGGCAGGAGATGGGGGAAGGAGAGGGGGAAGGAGGGGGAAGGAGGGGGGAAGGAAGGAGAGGGGGGAAGGAAGGAGGAAGGAAGGTGATGGGGGAAGGGAAGTAAGGGGGAAAGAAGGAGAGGGGGAAGGAAGGAGATGGGGAAGGAAGGAGATGGGGGAGGAAGAGGATGGGGGAAGGATGGGGGTAAGGAAGGGGGAAGGAGAGAGGGGGGTAGGAGATGGGGGAAGGAAGGAGATGGGGGAAGGAGGGGGAAAGGAAGGAGGGGGGGAAGGAAGGAGATGGGGGAGGAAGGAGAGGGGTGGGAGGGAAGGAGATGGGGAAGGAGAGGGGGGAAGGCAGGAGATGGGGTAGGAGAGGGGGAAGGAGGGGGAAGGAAGGAGAGGGGAAGGAAGGAGGAAGGAAGGAGATGGGGGAAGGAGGGGAGGGGAAGGAAGGGCGAAGGAAGGAGAGGGTGAAGGAATGAGATGGGGGAAGGAAGGAGATGAGGGAGGAGAGGGGGCAGAGGTGGGAAGGAATGGGTAAGGAAGGAGAGGGGGAAGGAAGGAGATGGGGGAAGGATGGGGGGTAAGGAAGGGGAAGGAGAGAGGGGGAAGGAGAGGGGGTAAGGAAGGGGGAAGGAGAGAGGGGGAAGGAGATGGGGGAAGGAAGGGGAAGGAAGGGGGAAGGAAGGGGGAAGGAGAGGGGGGAAAGAGATGGGGGAAGGAGGAGGGAAGGAAGGGGGAAGGAGAGGGGGAAGGAGGGAGGGGGAAGGAGGGAGGGGGAGGAAGGGATGGGGGAAGGAAGGAGATGGGGGAAGGATAGGGGGAAGGAAGGGGGAAGGAGAGGGGGGAAAGAGATGTGGGGAAGGAGGGGATGGAAGGGGGAAGGAAGGGGGAAGGAGATGGGGGAAGGAGAGGGGGGAAGGAGGAGGGAAGGGAGGGGGAAGGAAGGGGGAAGGAGAGAGGGGAAGGAGATCGGGGGAAGGAGAGGGGAGGAGATGGGGGAAGGAGAGGGGGGAAGGAGAGGGGGAATGAGGGGGGGAAGGAAGGAGAGGGGGAAAGAAGGAGATGGGGGAAGGACGGAGATGGGAGAGACAGAAGGAGAGGGGGGTGAAGGAGGGGGGGAAGGAAGGAGAGGGGGGTGAGGGAGGGGGGAGGAAGGAGATGGGGGGAAGTAGAGGGGGGGAAAGCAGCAGATGGGGGGAAGAAGGGGGGAAGGAAGGAGAACGGAATGAGAGGGGGAAGGAAGGCGAAAGGAAGGAGATGGGGGAAGAAGGAGGGGAAGGTAGGAGGGGGGGGGAGGAGAGGGGGGAAGGATAGAGATGGGGGGAAGGAAGGAGATGGGGGGAAGGATGGAGATGGGGGAAGGAAGGAGATGGGGGAGGAGAGGGGGGAAGGTAGGAGATGGGGGAAGGGGAGGGGCAGAGGGGGGAAGGAATGGGTAAGGAAGGAGAGGGGGAAGGAAGGAGATGGTGGAAGGATGGGGGGTAAGGAAGGGGGATGGAGAGAGGGGGAAGGAGAGGGGGAAGGACGGGAGAAGGTGAGAGTGGGGAAGGAGATGGGGAGAAGGAGAGAGGAGAAGGAGAGGGGGGAAGGAGAGAGGGGTAAGGAGAGCGGGGGAAGGAGAGCGGGGGAAGGAGAGCGGGGAAGGAGAGCGGAGGAGGAAGATGCGGGAAGGAAGGGGGAAGGAAGGGGGAAGGAAGGGGAAAGGAAGGAGAGGGGGATGGAAGGGGGAAGGAAGGAGATGGGGAAGGAGAGGTGGGAAGGCAGGAGATGGGGTAGGAGAGGGGGAAGGAGGGGGGAAGGAAGGAGAGGGGGAAGGAAGGAGGAAGGAAGGAGATGGGGGAAGGAGGGGAGGGGAAGGAAGGGGGAAGGAAGGAGAGGGTGAAGGAATGAGATGGGGGAAGGAAGGAGATGAGGGAGGAGAGGGGGGAAGGCAGGAGATGGGGGAAGGAGAGGGGGCAGAGGGGGGAAGGAATGGGTAAGGAAGGAGAGGGGGAAGGAAGGAGATGGGGGAAGGATGGGGGTAAGGAAGGGGGAAGGAGAGAGGGGGAAGGAGATGGGGGAAGGAAGGAGATGGGGGAAGGAGAGGGGGGAATGAAGGGGGAAGGAAGGGGGAAGGAAGGGGGAAGGAGAGGGGGGAAAGAGATGGGGGAAGGAGGAGGGAAGGAAGGGGGAAGGAGAGGGGGGAAGGAGGGAGGGGGAAGGAGGGAGGGGGGAAGGAAATGGGGGAAGGACGGAGATGGGGCAAGGAGAGGGGGAAGGAAGGGGGAAGGAGAGGGGGGAAAGAAGATGGGGGGATGGAAGGGGGATGGAAGGGGGAAGGAAGGGGGAAGGAGATGGGGGAAGGAGCGGGGGAAGGAGGAGGGAAGGAAGGGGGAAGGAAGGGGGAAGGAGAGAGGGGAAGGAGATCAGGGGAAGGAGAGGGGGAGGAGATGGGGGAAGGAGAGGGGGAAGGAGAGGGGGAATGAGGGGGGGAAGGAAGGAGAGGGGAAAGAAGGAGATGGGGGGAAGGACGGAGATGGGAGAGACGGAAGGAGAGGGGGGTGAAGGAGGGGGGGAAGGAAGGAGAGGGGGGTGAGGGAGGGGGGAGGAAGGAGATGGGGGGAAGTAGAGGGGGGGAAAGCAGCAGATGGGGGGAAGGAGGGGGGAAGAAAGGAGAACGGAATGAGAGGGGGAAGGAAGTCGAAAGGAAGGAGATGGGGGAGGAGAGGGGGAAGGTAGGAGATGGGGGAAGGGGAGGCGGGAAGGATGGAGATGGGGGAAGGAGGAGGGGAAGGTAGGAGAGGGGGAAGGAGAGGGGGGAAGGATAGAGATGGGGGGAAGGAAGGAGATGGGGGAAGGAAGGAAATGGGGGAAGGAAGGAGATGGGGGAAGGGGAGGGGGCAGAGGGGGGAAGGAATGGGTAAGGAAGGAGAGGGGGAAGGAAGGAGATGGTGGAAGGATGGGGGGTAAGGAAAGGGGAAGGAGAGGGGGAAGGAGAGGGGGTAAGGAAGGGGGAAGGAGAGAGGGGGAAGGAGATGGGGAAGGAAGGGGGAAGGAGAGCGGGGAAGGAGAGGGGGTAAGGAAGGGGAAGGAGAGACGGGGAAGGAGATGGGGGAAGGAAGGGGGAAGGAGAGAGGGGGAAGGAGATGGGGGAAGGAAGGAGATGGGGGAAGGAAGGAGATGGGGGAAGGAAGGAGATGGGGAGGAGAGGGGGGGAAGGTAGGAGATGGGGGAAGGGGAGGGGGCAGAGGGGGGAAGGAATGGGTAAGGAAGGAGAGGGGAAGGAAGGAGATGGGGAAGGTTGGGGGGTAAGGAAGGGGGAAGGAGAGAGGGGGAAGGAGAGGGGGTAATGAAGGTGGAAGTAGAGAGGGGGAAGAGAGGGGAGAAGGAGATGGGGGAAGGAAGGAGATGGGGGAAGGAGAGGGGGGAATGAGGGGGGAAGGAAGGGGAAGGAAGGGGGAAGGAGAGGGAATGGAAGGGGAAGGAAGGGGGAAGGAGATGGGGGAAGGAGATGGGGGGAAGGAGAGGGGGAGGAGATGGGGAAGGAAGGAGATGGGGGAAGGAGAGGGGGGAATGAGGGGGGGAAGGAAGGGGGAAGGAAGGGGGAAGGAGAGGGAATGGAAGGGGAAGGAAGGGGGAAGGAGATGGGGGAAGGAGATGGGGGGAAGGAGAGGGGGAGGAGATGGGGGAAGGAGAGAGGGAAAGGAGAGGAGGAATGAGGGGGGAAGGAAGGAGAGGGGGAAAGAAGGAGATGGGGAAGGACGGAGATGGGAGAGACGGAAGGAGAGGGGGGTGAAGGAGGGGGTTAAGGAAGGAGAGGGGGGTGAGGGAGGGGGGAGGAAGGAGATGGGGGAAGTAGAGGGGGGGAAAGCAGCAGATGGGGGGAAGGAGGGGGGAAGGAAGGAGGACAGAAGGAGAGGGGGAAGGAAGGCGGAAGGAAGGAGATAGGGGCAGGAGGAGGGGAAGGTAGGGGGAAGGAGAGAGTGGGGAAGGAGAAGGGGTAAGGAAGGGGAAGGAGAGAGGGGGGAAGGAGGGGGGTGGAAAGAGTGAGGGGGGAAGGAGAGGGGGGAAGGAAGGGGGAAGGAGGGGGGAAGGAGATGGGGGTAAGGAGAGGGAAAAAGGAGGGGGGAAGGAGATGGGGGAAGGAAGGCGATGGGGGTGAGGGGGGAAGATGGGGGAAAGGAGATGGGGGAAAGGAAGGAGATTGGGTGGAAGGAGAGGGGGAAGAGAGGGGGCAGAAGGAAGGAGATGGGCGAAAGGATGGGGGGGATGAGGGGGGGAAGGAGTCTGGGGGAAGGAAGGAGGGGGAAGGAGAGGGGGGATGGAGAGGGGGGAAGGGAAGGAGGAGGGGGGTGAAAGAGTGGGGAGGAGGAAGGAGATGGGGGAAAGAGGGGGGAAAGGAAGGGGGGAAGGAAGGAGAGGTATGGAGGAAGGTGGGGGGGAGGGAAGGAGGGGGGAGGAAGGAGAGGGGGGAAGGAAGGAGATGGGGGAAGGAGAGGGGGAAGGCAGGAGATGGGGGAAGGAGAGGGGGGAAGGCAGGAGATGGGGGAAGGAGAAGGGGGAAGGAGGGGGGAATGAAGGAGATAGGTTTTGAAGGGGGAAGGAAGGAGATGGGGGGAAGGGGGGAAGGAAGGAGATGGGGAGGAAGGAGATGGGGGGAGGAGGGGGAAGGAAGGAGATGGGGATAAAGGGGGTTAGGAAGGGGGAAGGAAGGAGATAGGGGAAGGAAGGGGGAAGGAAGGAGATGGGGATAAAGGGGGTTAGGAAGGGGAAAGGAAGGAGATTGGGGGAAGGAGAGGGGTAAGGAAGGAGATGGGGGATGGAGAGGGGGGAAGGAAGGGGGAAGGAAGGAGATGGAGGGAAGGAGGGTGGAGAAGGAAGGGGGAAGGAAGGGGATTGGGGGAAGGAGTGTGGGGAAGGAAGGGGAAAGATGGAAATGGAGAGGAGAGGGGGGAAGGAAGGAGATGGGGGGAAGGAGAGGGGGGAAGGAGGGGGGAGGAGATGGGGGAAGGAAGGCGGTGGCGGTGAAGGGGGAGGAGGGTGTAAGGAGATGGGTGGAAGGAAGGAGTTGGGGGGAAGGAAGGTGATGGGGGAGGAAGGAGATGGGGAGAAGGAAGAAGAGGGGTGTGAAGGACGGGGGAGGAAGGAGAGGGAAGGAAGGGGGAAGGAAGGGGGAAGGAGAGGGGGAAGGAGATGGGGGAAGGAGGGGGGAAGGAGGAGGGGAAGGAGATGGGGGGAAGAAGGAGATGGGGGGAAGGACGGTGATAGGGGGAAGGAGAAGATGGGGGGAAGGAAGGAGATGCGGGGAAAGAGAGGGGGGAAGGAGGGGGAATGGGAGAGGGGGGAAGGAAGGAGATGGGGGAAGGGGGGAAGGAAGGAGATGGGGGAAGGAGAGGGGGAAGGAAGGAGATGGGGGAAGGAGAGGTGAGGTAAGGAAGAGGGACGGAGAGAGGGTGGAAGGAGAGGGGGGTAAGGAAGGAGAGAGGGGTGAAAGGAGGGGGGAAGGAAGGAGTCGGGAAGGAGAGGGGGTAAAGGAAGGAGATGGGAGGGAAGGAAGGGGGAAGGAAGGAGAGGGGGAAGGAGGGGAGAAGAAAGGAGATGGGGAAGGAGAGGTGGGGTAAGGAAGAGGGACGGAGAGAGGGTGGAAGGAGAGGGCGGGGAAGGAAGGAGGAGGGAGAGAGGGGGAAGGAGAGAGGGGGGAAGGAAAGAGCCGGGGAAGGAAGGAGAGGGGGGAAGGAGGAGGGGAGGAAGGGGGAAGGAAGGAGAGGGGGTAGGAGGGGGTGAAGGAAGGGGGAAGGAAGGAGAGGGGTGGAAGGAGGGGGGGAAGGAAGGAGATGGGGGAAGGAGGGGGGAAGGAAGGGGGAAGGAAGGAGATGGGGGAAGGAGAGGGAGAAGGAAGGGGGATGGAAAGGGGGTAAGGAAGGAGAGAGGGGTGAAATGAGGGTAAGGAAGGAGTGGGGGAAGGAGTTGGGGAAAGGAAGGAGATGGGAGGGAAGAAAGGGGGAAGGAGGGGGTAAGGAAGGGGGAAGGAAGGGGGAAGGAGAGGGGGAAGGAAGGGGAAGGAAGGGGGAAGGAGAGGGGCGAAGGAGATGGGGGAAGGGGGGAAGGAGGAGGGGAAGGAGAGGTGGGAAGGAGAGGGGAAGGTAGGAGATGGGGGGAAGGAGAGGGGGAAGAAAGGAGATGGGGGAAGGAGAGGTGGGGTAAGGGAGAGGGACGGAGAGAGGGTGGAAGGAGAGGGCAGCGAAGGAAGGAGGAGGAGAGAGGGGGAAGGAGAGAGGGGGGAAGGAAAGAGCCGGGGAAGGAAGGAGAGGGGAGAAGGAGGAGGGGAGGAAGGGGGAAGGGAAGGAGAGGGGGTAGGAGGGGGTGAAGGAAGGGGGAAGGAAGGAGATGGGGGAAGGAGGGGGGTAGGAGGGGGGATGGACGGGTGGGGAAGGAAAGGGGGCTAAGGAAGGAGAGAGGAGTGAAAGGGGGGGGGAAGGACAGTGGGGGAAGGAGCGTGGGGGAAGGGGGGAAGGAAAGAGATGGGGGAAGGAGAGGGGGAAAGGAGGGGGGAAGGAAGTAGATGCAGGGGAAGGAGAGGGGGGAATGAGAGGGGGAAGTAGTGGGGGAAGGAAGGGAGAGTGGGGAAGGGGGGAAGGGAGGAGGGGAAAGGAGTGGGGGAAGGAAGGAGAGGGGGAAGGGGGGAAGGAAGGAGGGGGGAAAGAGAGGGGGAAGGAAGGAGATGGGGGTGAAGGAGAGGGGGGAAGGAGGGGGGAAGGAAGGAGATGGGGAAGGAGAGGGGGGAAGGAAGGAGATTGGGGAAGGAGGGGGGGAAAAGAAGGGGGAAGGAAGGAGAGGGGGTAAGGACGGAGAGGGGTAAAGGAGAGGGGGAAGAAGGGGGGAGCAAGGAGGGGGGAAAGAAAGAGAGGGGGGAAGGAGGGGGTGAAGGATGGAGACGGGGGAAGGAAGGAGATGGGGGAAGGAGGAGGGGAAGAAGGGGGAAGGAAGGAGAGGGGGGGATGGAGGGGGGAAGGAAGGGGGAAGGAAGGCGAGGGGGGAAGGAGGAGTAGAGTAATGGGGAAGGAAGGAGGGGGGTGGGAGGGGGGAAGGAAGGGAGAGGGGGGAGGTGGGAAGGGAGGGGGAAAGAAGGAGATGGGGAAGCAGAGGGGGGAAAGGAGGGGTTGGGGTGAGGAGAGAGGGGAAAGGAGAGGGGGAAGGAAGAAGAGAGGGGGAGGAGGGGGGAAGGAGAGGGGGCAAGGAAGGAGATGGGGGCGAAGGAGAGGGGGGAAGAGAGGGGGAAAGGAGTGGGGGGAAGGAAGGAGGGGGGTAAGGAGAGGGGGGAGAGGGAAGGAGGGGGGTGAAAGAGTGGGGGGGGAGGAAGGAGATGGGGGAAGGAAGGAGATGGAGGGAAGGAGAGGGGGAAGGCAAGAGATGGGGGAAGGAGAAGGGGGAAGGAGGGGGGAAGGAAGGGGAGGGGGAAGGGAGGGGGAAAGAAGGAGATGGGGATAGGGGAAGGAAGGGGGAAGGAAGGAGATGGGGGAGGAGTGGGTGGGAAGGAAGTGGGAAGGAAGGAGATGGGGGGAAGGAAGGAGATGGGGAAGGAAGGAGATGGGTGGAAGGAAGGAGAGGGGTGGAAGGAAGGAGATGGTGGGGAGGGAAGGAGATGGGAGGAAAGAGAGGGGTGACGGAGAGGGGAAGGAATGGGTAAGGAAGGAGTGGGGGAAGGAAGGCGATGGGGGCAAGGAGGGGGGGTAAGGAAGGGGGAAGGAGATGGGGAAGGAAGGGGAAGGAGACGGGGGAAGGAAGAGGGAAGGAGTTGGGGGCAAAAGGGGGAAGGAGATGGGGAAAGGAGAGGGGGGAAGGAAGAGGGTAGGAGTTGGGGGAAAAAGGGAGAAGGAGATGGGGGGATGGAGATTGAGGGGAAGGAAGTGGGAAGGAGGTAGGGAGAAGGAGATGGGGGAAGGAAGGGGGAAGGAGAGGTGGGAAGGAGATAGTGGGGAAGGGAGGGGAAAGGAGATGGGGGAAGGAAGGGGCAAGGAGGTGGGGAAGGAGAGAGGAGGGAAGGAAGGGGGAGGAGATTGGGGGAAGGAGATGGGGAAGGAAGGGGGAAGGAGATGGGGGAAGGAGATGGGTGGAAGGAAGGGGGAAGGAGATGGGGGAAGGAGAGAGGAGGGAAGGAAGTGGGGAGGAGATTGGGGGAAGGAGATGGGGAAGGAGAGGGGGGAAGAAAGGAGATGGGGGAAAGAGGGCGGATGAAGGAAGGAGGACGGAAGGAGAGGGGGAAGGAAGGGGGAAGGAAGGGGGAAGGAGAGGGGGAAGGACATTGGGGAAAGGAGAGGGGGTAAGGGGGAAGGAGATGGGCGGAAGGAAGGCGGTGGCGGTGAAGGGGGAGGAGAGGGGAGGAGATGGGGGAAGAAAGGGGAAGGAAGGAGGAAGGAAAGGGGAAGGAGAGGGGGAAGGACATTGGGGAAAGGAGAGGGGGGAAGGGGGGAAGGAGATGGGGGGAAGGAAGGCGGTGGCAGTGAAGGGGGAGGAGGGGGGAAGGAGATGGGGGAAGGAAGGAGTTGGGTGGAAGGAAGGTGATGGGGAGAGGAAGGAGATGGGGAGAAGGAAGCAGATGGGAGAAGGAGAGGGGGCAAGGAGAGGGGGGAAGGAAGGGGGAAGGAGGGGGGGAAGGAAGGGGGAAGGAGAGGGGGGAAGGAGATAGGGGAAGGAGGGGGAAGGAGGAGGGGAAGGAGATGGGGGAAGGAAGGAGATGGGGGGAAGGACGGAGATAGGGGGGAAGGAAGGAGATGGGGAAAAGGGGGGAAGGAGGGGGGATAGGAGGGGGAAAAGAGAGGGGGGTAAGGAATGAGATGGGGGAAGGGGGAAGGAAGGAGATAGGGGGAAGGAGATGGGGAAGGAAGGAGATGGGGGAAGGAGAGGTGGGGTAAGGAAGAGTGACGGAGAGTGGGGGGAAGGAGGGGGGGAAAGGAAGGGGGAAGGAGGGGGGAAAGGAGAGGGGTGAAAGGAAGGATATGGGAGGGAACGAGGGGGGAAGGAGGGGTGGAAGGAAGGGGGAAGGAAGGAGAGGGGGGAAGGAGAGGGGGGAAGGACGGAGATGGGGGGAAGGAAGGAGATGGGGGAAAGAGAGAGGGGGAAGGAGGGGGGTTGAAGGAGAGGGGGGAAGGAAGGAAATGGGGGAAGGGAGGAAGGAAGGAGATGGGGGAAGGAGAGGGGAAAAAATGAGATGGGGAAGGAGAGGTGGGGTAAGGAAGAGTGACGGAGGGGAGGAAGGGGGAAGGAACGAGAGGGGGTGGGGGGAAGGAACGAGAGGGGGGAAGGAGGGGGGAAGGAAGGAAGTGGGGGAAGGAGGGGGGAAGGAAAGGGGGGTAAAGAAGGAGAGAGGGGGAAAGGAGGGGGGGAAGGAAGGAGTGGGGGAAGGAGAGGGGGAAAGGAAGGAGATGGGAGGGAAGGAGGTGGGAAGGAAGGTGGGGGAAGGAGAGAGGGGGAAGGAGAGTGGGGGAAGGTTGGAAGAAAGGAGATGGGGGAGGAGAGGGGGAAAGGAGGGGGGAAAGGAAGAAGATGCAGGGGAAGGAGAGGGGGAAGGAGAGAGGGGTGAAGGAGGGGGGAAGGAAGGAGGAGGGGAAACAGAGGGGTGAATGAAGGAGATGGGGGTGAAGGAGAGGGGAGGAAGGAGGGGGGAAGGAAGGAGATGGGGAAGGAGGGGGAGGAAGAAGATGGGAAGGAAGGAGATGAGGGAGGAGGGGGGAAGGAAGGAGATGGGGTAAGGAGAGGGGGGAATGAAGGGGGAAGGAAGGAGAGGGGGAAAGAAGGGGGAAGGAAGGGGAAAGGAAGGAGATTGGGGGAAGGAGAGGGGTAAGGAAGGAGATGGGGGGATGGAGAGGGGGGAAGGAAGGGGGAAGGAAGGGGAGGAGGGGAAGGAAGGGGAAGGAAGGAGATGGAGGGAAGGAGGGTGGAGAAGGAGGGGAAGGGAAGGAGGAGGGAGGGGAAGGAAGGAGGGGGGCTTGTTGCCCCGTGGGAAGGAAGCGAGGGGGAGGAGGAGTAGAGTAATGGGGAAGGAAGGAGGGGGGAGGAGGGGGGAAGGGGAGGGAAGGAGGGAAGATGGGGAAGCGAGGGGGGAAAGGAGGGGGTTGGGGTGAGGGAGAGAGGGGAAAGGAGAGGGGGAAGGAAGAAGAGAGGGGGAGGAGGGGGGAAGGAGAGGGGGCAAGGAAGGAGATGGGAGGGAAGGAAGGGGATGGGGAAGGAGAGAGGGGAAAGGAAGGAGATTGGTGGAAGGAGGGGGGAAGGAGAGGGGGCGGAAGGAAGGAGATGGGGGCGAAGGAGAGGGGGGAAGAGAGGGGGAAAGGAGTGGGGGGAAGGAAGGAGGGGGGTAAGGAGAGGGGGGAGAGGGAAGGAGGGGGGTGAAAGAGTGGGGGGGGAGGAAGGAGATGGGGGAAGGAAGGAGATGGAGGGAAGGAGAGGGGGAAGGCAAGAGATGGGGGAAGGAGAAGGGGGAAGGAGGGGGGAAGGAAGGGGAGGGGGAAGGGAGGGGGAAAGAAGGAGATGGGGATAGGGGAAGGAAGGGGGAAGGAAGGAGATGGGGGAGGAGTGGGTGGGAAGGAAGTGGGAAGGAAGGAGATGGGGGGAAGGAAGGAGATGGGGAAGGAAGGAGATGGGTGGAAGGAAGGAGAGGGGTGGAAGGAAGGAGATGGTGGGGAGGGAAGGAGATGGGAGGAAAGAGAGGGGTGACGGAGAGGGGAAGGAATGGGTAAGGAAGGAGTGGGGGAAGGAAGGCGATGGGGGCAAGGAGGGGGGGTAAGGAAGGGGGAAGGAGATGGGGAAGGAAGGGGAAGGAGATGGGGGAAGGAAGAGGGAAGGAGTTGGGGGCAAAAGGGGGAAGGAGATGGGGAAAGGAGAGGGGGGAAGGAAGAGGGTAGGAGTTGGGGGAAAAAGGGAGAAGGAGATGGGGGGATGGAGATTGAGGGGAAGGAAGTGGGAAGGAGGTAGGGAGAAGGAGATGGGGGAAGGAAGGGGGAAGGAGAGGTGGGAAGGAGATAGTGGGGAAGGGAGGGGAAAGGAGATAGGGGGAAGGAAGGGGCAAGGAGGTGGGGAAGGAGAGAGGAGGGAAGGAAGGGGGAGGAGATTGGGGGAAGGAGATGGGGAAGGAAGGGGGAAGGAGATGGGGGAAGGAGATGGGTGGAAGGAAGGGGGAAGGAGATGGGGGAAGGAGAGAGGAGGGAAGGAAGTGGGGAGGAGATTGGGGGAAGGAGATGGGGAAGGAGAGGGGGGAAGAAAGGAGATGGGGGAAAGAGGGCGGATGAAGGAAGGAGGACGGAAGGAGAGGGGGAAGGAAGGGGGAAGGAAGGGGGAAGGAGAGGGTGAAGGACATTGGGGAAAGGAGAGGGGGTAAGGGGGAAGGAGATGGGCGGAAGGAAGGCGGTGGCGGTGAAGGGGGAGGAGGGGGGAGGAGATGGGGGAAGAAAGGGGAAGGAAGGAGGAAGGAAAGGGGAAGGAGAGGGGGAAGGACATTGGGGAAAGGAGAGGGGGGAAGGGGGGAAGGAGATGGGGGGAAGGAAGGCGGTGGCAGTGAAGGGGGAGGAGGGGGGAAGGAGATGGGGGAAGGAAGGAGTTGGGTGGAAGGAAGGTGATGGGGAGAGGAAGGAGATGGGGAGAAGGAAGCAGATGGGAGAAGGAGAGGGGGCAAGGAGAGGGGGGAAGGAAGGGGGAAGGAGAGGGGGGAAGGAAGGGGGAAGGAGAGGGGGGAAGGAGATAGGGGAAGGAGGGGGAAGGAGGAGGGGAAGGAGATGGGGGAAGGAAGGAGATGGGGGGAAGGACGGAGATAGGGGGGAAGGAAGGAGATGGGGAAAAGGGGGGAAGGAGGGGGGATGGGAGGGGGAAAAGAGAGGGGGGTAAGGAATGAGATGGGGGAAGGGGGAAGGAAGGAGATAGGGGGAAGGAGATGGGGAAGGAAGGAGATGGGGGAAGGAGAGGTGGGGTAAGGAAGAGGGACGGAGAGAGGGGGGAAGGAGGGGGGGAAGGAAGGGGGGGAGAGAGCGGGGAAGGAGAGAGGGGGGAAGGAAAGAGCCGGGGAAGGAAGGAAGGAGAGGGAGTTGGAGGGGGGGAAAGGAAGGGGGAAGGAGGGGGTAAAGGAGAGGGGTGAAAGGAAGGATATGGGAGGGAACGAGGGGGGAAGGAGGGGTGGAAGGAAGGGGGAAGGAAGGAGAGGGGGGAAGGAGAGGGGGGAAGGACGGAGATGGGGGGAAGGAAGGAGATGGGGGAAAGAGAGAGGGGGAAGGAGGGGGGTTGAAGGAGAGGGGGGAAGGAGAGGGGGGAAGGAAGGAAATGGGGGAAGGGAGGAAGGAAGGAGATGGGGGAAGGAGAGGGGAAAAAATGAGATGGGGAAGGAGAGGTGGGGTAAGGAAGAGTGACGGAGGGGAGGAAGGGGGAAGGAACGAGAGGGGGTGGGGGGAAGGAACGAGAGGGGGGAAGGAGGGGGGAAGGAAGGAAGTGGGGGAAGGAGGGGGGAAGGAAAGGGGGGTAAAGAAGGAGAGAGGGGGAAAGGAGGGGGGGAAGGAAGGAGTGGGGGAAGGAGAGGGGGGAAAGGAAGGAGATGGGAGGGAAGGAGGTGGGAAGGAAGGTGGGGGAAGGAGAGAGGGGGAAGGAGAGTGGGGGAAGGTTGGAAGAAAGGAGATGGGGGAGGAGAGGGGGAAAGGAGGGGGGAAAGGAAGAAGATGCAGGGGAAGGAGAGGGGGAAGGAGAGAGGGGTGAAGGAGGGGGGAAGGAAGGAGGAGGGGAAACAGAGGGGGGAAGGAAGGAGATGGGGGTGAAGGAGAGGGGAGGAAGGAGGGGGGAAGGAAGGAGATGGGGAAGGAGGGGGAGGAAGAAGATGGGAAGGAAGGAGATGAGGGAGGAGGGGGGAAGGAAGGAGATGGGGTAAGGAGAGGGGGGAATGAAGGGGGAAGGTTGGAGAGGGGGAAAGAAGGGGGAAGGAAGGGGAAAGGAAGGAGATTGGGGGAAGGAGAGGGGTAAGGAAGGAGATGGGGGATGGAGAGGGGGGAAGGAAGGGGGAAGGAAGGGGAGGAGGGGAAGGAAGGGGAAGGAAGGAGATGGAGGGAAGGAGGGTGGAGAAGGAAGGGGGAAGGAAGGGGATTGGGGGAAGGAGTGTGGGGAAGGAAGGGGAAAGTTGGAAATGGAGAGGAGAGGGGGGGAAGGAAGGAGATGGGGGGAAGGAGAGGGGGGAAGGAGGGGGGAGGAGATGGGGGAAGGAAGGCGGTGGCGGTGAAGGGGGAGGAGGGTGTAAGGAGATGGGTGGAAGGAAGGAGTTGGGGGGAAGGAAGGTGATGGGGGAGGAAGGAGATGGGGAGAAGGAAGAAGAGGGGTGTGAAGGACGGGGGAGGAAGGAGAGGGAAGGAAGGGGGAAGGAAGGGGGAAGGAGAGGGGGGAAGGAGATGGGGGAAGGAGGGGGGAAGGAGGAGGGGAAGGAGATGGGGGGAAGAAGGAGATGGGGGGAAGGACGGTGATAGGGGGAAGAACGGAGATGGGGGGAAGGAAGGAGATGCGGGGAAAGAGAGGGGGGAAGGAGGGGGAATGGGAGAGGGGGGAAGGAAGGAGATGGGGGGAAGGGGGGAAGGAAGGAGATGGGGGAAGGAGAGGGGGAAGGAAGGAGATGGGGGAAGGAGAGGTGAGGTAAGGAAGAGGGACGGAGAGAGGGTGGAAGGAGAGGGGGGTAAGGAAGGAGAGAGGGGTGAAAGGAGGGGGGAAGGAAGGAGTCGGGGAAGGAGAGGGGGTAAAGGAAGGAGATGGGAGGGAAGGAAGGGGGAAGGAAGGAGAGGGGGAAGGAGGGGAGAAGAAAGGAGATGGGGAAGAGGGGGACGGAGAAGAGGTTCGGAGAGAGGGTGGAAGGAGAGGGCGGGGAAGGAAGGAGGAGGAGAGAGGGGGGAAGGAGAGAGGGGGGAAGGAAAGAGCCGGGGAAGGAAGGAGAGGGGGGAAGGAGGAGGGGAGGAAGGGGGAAGGAAGGAGAGGGGGTAGGAGGGGGTGAAGGAAGGGGGAAGGAAGGAGAGGGGTGGAAGGAGGGGGGGAAGGAAGGAGATGGGGGAAGGAGGGGGGAAGGAAGGGGGAAGGAAGGAGAGGGGTGGAAGGAGGGGGGAAGGAAGGAGATGGGGGAAGGAGAGGGAGAAGGAAGGGGGAAGGAAAGGGGGTAAGGAAGGACAGAGGGGTGAAATGAGGGTGAAGGAAGGAGTGGGGGAAGGAGTTGGGGAAAGGAAGGATATGGGAGGGAAGAAAGGGGAAAGGAGGGGGGAAGGAAGGGGGAAGGAAGGGGGAAGTAGAGGGGGAAGGAAGGGGGAAGGAAGGGGGAAGGAGAGGGGGGAAGGAGATGGGGGAAGGGGGGAAGGAGGAGGGGAAGGAGAGGTGGGAAGGAGAGGGGGAAGGTAGGAGATGGGGGGAAGGAGAGGGGGAAGAAAGGAGATGGGGGAAGGAGAGGTGGGGTAAGGGAGAGGGACGGAGAGAGGGTGGAAGGAGAGGGCAGCGAAGGAAGGAGGAGGAGAGAGGGGGGAAGGAGAGAGGGGGGAAGGAAAGAGCCGGGGAAGGAAGGAGAGGGGAGAAGGAGGAGGGGAGGAAGGGGGAAGGAAGGAGAGGGGGTAGGAGGGGGTGAAGGAAGGGGGAAGGAAGGAGATGGGGGAAGGAGGGGGGTAGGAGGGGGGATGGACGGGTGGGGAAGGAAAGGGGGCTAAGGAAGGAGAGAGGAGTGAAAGGGGGGGGGAAGGAAAGTGGGGGAAGGAGCGTGGGGGAAGGGGGAAGGAAAGAGATGGGGGAAGGAGAGGGGGAAAGGAGGGGGGAAGGAAGTAGATGCAGGGGAAGGAGAGGGGGGAATGAGAGGGGGAAGTAGTGGGGGAAGGAAGGGAGAGTGGGGAAGGGGGGAAGGGAGGAGGGGAAAGGAGTGGGGGAAGGAAGGAGAGGGGGAAGGGGGGAAGGAAGGAGGGGGGAAAGAGAGGGGGAAGGAAGGAGATGGGGGTGAAGGAGAGGGGGGAAGGAGAGGGGGAAGGAAGGGGTAAGGAAGGAGAGGGGGGAAGGAGGGGGGAAGGAAGGAGATGGGGAAGGAGAGGGGGGAAGGAAGGAGATTGGGGGAAGGAGGGGGGGAAAAGAAGGGGGAAGGAAGGAGAGGGGGTAAGGACGGAGAGGGGTAAAGGAGAGGGGGAAGAAGGGGGGAGCAAGGAGGGGGGAAAGAAAGAGAGGGGGGAAGGAGGGGGTGAAGGATGGAGACGGGGGAAGGAAGGAGATGGGGGAAGGAGGAGGGGAAGAAGGGGGAAGGAAGGAGAGGGGGGGATGGAGGGGGGAAGGAAGGGGGAAGGAAGGCGAGGGGGGAAGGAGGTGTAGAGTAATGGGGAAGGAAGGAGAGGGGTGGAAGGGGGGAAGGAAGGGAGAGGGGGGAGGTGGGAAGGAAGGGGGAAAGAAGGAGATGGGGAAGCAGAGGGGGGAAAGGAGGGGTTGGGGTGAGGAGAGAGGGGAAAGGAGAGGGGGAAGGAAGAAGAGAGGGGGAGGAGGGGGGAAGGAGAGGGGGCAAGGAAGGAGATGGGAGGGAAGGAAGGGGATGGGGAAGGAGAGAGGGGAAAGGAAGGAGATTGGGGGAAGGAGGGGGGAAGGAGAGGGGGCGGAAGGAAGGAGATGGGGGCGAAGGAGAGGGGGGAAGAGAGGGGGAAAGGAGTGGGGGGAAGGAAGGAGGGGGGTAAGGAGAGGGGGGAGAGGGAAGGAGGGGGGTGAAAGAGTGGGGGGGAGGAAGGAGATGGGGGAAGGAAGGAGATGGAGGGAAGGAGAGGGGGAAGGCAAGAGATGGGGGAAGGAGAAGGGGGAAGGAGGGGGGAAGGAAGGGGAGGGGGAAGGGAGGGGGAAAGAAGGAGATGGGGATAGGGGAAGGAAGGGGGAAGGAAGGAGATGGGGGGAGGAGTGGGTGGGAAGGAAGTGGGAAGGAAGGAGATGGGGGGAAGGAAGGAGATGGGGAAGGAAGGAGATGGGTGGAAGGAAGGAGAGGGGTGGAAGGAAGGAGAGGGAGTTGAAGGAGGGGGAAGGAAGGAGATGGTGGGGAGGGAAGGAGATGGGAGGAAAGAGAGGGGTGACGGAGAGGGGAAGGAATTGGTAAGGAAGGAGTGGGGGAAGGAAGGCGATGGGGGCAAGGAGGGGGGGTAAGGAAGGGGGAAGGAGATGGGGAAGGAAGGGGAAGGAGATGGGGGAAGGAAGAGGGAAGGAGTTGGGAGAAAAAGGGGGAAGGAGATGGGGAAAGGAGAGGGGGGAAGGAAGAGGGTAGGAGTTGGGGGAAAAAGGGAGAAGGAGATGGGGGGATGGAGATTGAGGGGAAGGAAGTGGGAAGGAGGTAGGGAGAAGGAGATGGGGGAAGGAAGGGGGAAGGAGAGGTGGGAAGGAGATAGTGGGGAAGGGAGGGGAAAGGAGATAGGGGGAAGGAAGGGGCAAGGAGGTGGGGAAGGAGAGAGGAGGGAAGGAAGGGGGAGGAGATTGGGGGAAGGAGATGGGGAAGGAAGGGGGAAGGAGATGGGGGAAGGAGATGGGTGGAAGGAAGGGGGAAGGAGATGGGGGAAGGAGAGAGGAGGGAAGGAAGTGGGGAGGAGATTGGGGGAAGGAGATGGGGAAGGAAGGGGGAAGGAGATGGGGGAAGGAGATGGGTGGAAGGAAGGGGGAAGGAGATGGGGGAAGGAGATGGGTGGAAGGAAGGGGGAAGGAGATGGGGGAAGGAGATAGGGGGAAGGAAGGGGGAAGGAGATAGGGGGAAGGAGATGGGGGAAGGAAGGGGGAAGGGGATGGGGGAAGGAAGGGGGAAGGAGAGGTGGGAAGGAGATAGTGGGGAAGGGAGGGGAAAGGAGATAGGGGGAAGGAAGGGGCAAGGAGGTGGGGAAGGAGAGAGGAGGGAAGGAAGTGGGGAGGAGATTGGGGGAAGGAGATGGGGAAGGAAGGGGGAAGGAGATGGGGGAAGGAGATGGGTGGAAGGAAGGGGGAAGGAGATGGGGGAAGGAGAGAGGAGGGAAGGAAGTGGGGAGGAGATTGGGGGAAGGAGATGGGGAAGGAAGGGGGAAGGAGATGGGGGAAGGATATGGGTGGAAGGAAGGGGGAAGGAGATGGGGGAAGGAGATAGGGGGAAGGAAGGGGGAAGGAGATGGGGGAAGGAGATGGGGGAAGGAAGGGGGAAGGGGATGGGGCGAAGGAAGGGGGAAGGAGATGGGGGGAAGGAAGGGGGAAGGGGATGGGGCGAAGGAAGGGGGAAGGAGATGGGGGGAAGGAAGGGGGATGGAGATAGGGGAAGGAGATAATGGGGGAAGGAAGTGGGAAGGAAAGGGGGGAGGGAGATAGGGGGGAAGGAAGGGGGAAGGAGATGGGGAAGGAAGGGGCAAGGAGGTGGGGGAGGAGAGAGGAGGGAAGGAAGGGCGGAGGAGATTGGGGGAAGAAGATAGCGGTGGAAGGAAGGGGGAAGAAGATGGGGGAAGGAGACAGGGTGGGAAAGAACGGGGAAGGAGATGGGGCAAGGAGATAAGGGGGAAGGAGATAGTGGGAAGGAGATAAGGGGAAAGGAGATGGGGAAAGGAGATGGGAGATAAGGAGATGGGGGAAGGAGATAGGGGGAAGGAGATGGGGGAAGGAAGGTGGAAGTAGGTGGGGGGAAGAAGATGGGGGGAAAGAAGGCGGAATGAGATAGGGGAGAAGGAGATGGGGAAGGAAGGGGGAAGGAGATGGGAAGAAGGAGAAAGGAGGGGAAGGATGGGGGAAGGAGATGGGGTGAAGGAGATGGGGGAAGGAAGGGGGAAGGAGATGGGGCGAAGTAGATAGTGGGAGAACGAAGGAGAAGGAGATAGGGGGAACGGAGATGGGGGTGAAGGAGATGGGGGAAGGAAGGGAGAAGGAGATGGGGGGAAGGAAGGTGGAAGGATATAGGGGGAAGTAGATAGTGGGGGAAAAAAGGGGGAAGGAGCTGGGGGCGAAGGAAGGGGGAAGGAGATGGGGGATGGAATGGGGGGAAGGAGGGGCTAAGGAGATGGGGAAAGGAGAGGGGGAAGGAGATTGGGGAGAAGGAGATAGTGAGGGGGAACGAAGGGGGAAGGAGATGGGGGAAGGAGATGGGGGAAGGAGATAGGGGAAGGAGATAGGGGAGAAGGACATGGGGGGAAGGAAGGGGGGAAGGAGATGGGGGAAGGAAGGGGGAAGGAGATGGGGGAAGGAAAGGGGAAGGAGATGGGGGAAGGAGAAAGGGGGAAGGAGATGGGGGAAGGAGATAGGGGAGAAGGACATGGAGGGAAGGAAGGGGGAAGGAGATGGGGGAAGGAAGGGGGAAGGAGATGGGGGAAGGAAAGGGGAAGGAGATGGGGGAAGGAGAAAGGGGGAAGGAGATAGGAGGGAAAGAAAGGGGGAAGGAGATGGGGGAAGGAGATGGGGAAGGAGATAGGGGAAGGAGGGTGGAAGGAGATAGTGGGGGAAGGAAGGAAGAAGGAGATGGGGGAAGAAAGGGGGAATGAGATAGGGAAGGAGATATGGGCGGAAGGAGGTGGGAAGGAAATGGTGGGATTGACAGGGGGTGAAGGAGATAGGGTAGAAAGAGATGGGGGAAGGAGATAGCGGAGAAGGGGATGGGTAAAAGGGGGGGAGGAAAGGGGGAAGGAGATGGGGGAAGGAAGGGGGAAGGAGATGAGGGGAAGGAGAGTGGGAAGGAGATGGTGGATGGAGATCGAGGGGGAAGGAGATAGGTGGGGAAGGAAGGGGGAAGGAGATGGGGGAAGGAGATGGGGAAAGGAAGGGGGAAGGAGATAGGGGGAAGAAGATGGGGTGGAAGGAGATGGGGAAAGGAAGGTTGAAGGAGATAGGGGGAAGGAGATGGTGGGAAGAAGGGAGAAGGAGACAGGGGGAAGGATATGGGGGAAGGAAGGGGAAAGGAGATGGGGGGAAGGAGAAAGGGGGAAGCAGATAGGAGGGAAAGGAAGGGGGAAGGAGGTGGGGGAAGGAGAGGGGGAAGGAGATGGGGGAAGGAGATGGGGAAAGGAAGGGGGAAGGAGATAGGGGGAAGAAGATGGGGTGGAAGGAGATGGGGAAAGGAAGGTTGAAGGAGATAGGGGGAAGGAGATGGGGGGAAGAAGGGAGAAGGAGACAGGGGGAAGGATATGGGGGAAGGAAGGGGAAAGGAGATGGGGGAAGGATATGGGGGAAGGAAGGGGAAAGGAGATGGGGGGAAGGAGAAAGGGGGAAGCAGATAGGAGGGAAAGGAAGGGGGAAGGAGGTGGGGAAGGAGACGGGGGAGGAGATGGGGGAAGTAAATAGTGGGGGAACGAAAGGAGAAGGAGATGGGGGAAGGATATAGCGGGGGAAGGAAGGGGGAAGGAGATGGGGGGAAGGAGAGGGGGGAGAAGGAGATGGGGGAAGGAAGGGGGAAGGAGATGGGGGAAGGAGATGGGGGAAGGAAGGGGGAAGGAGATAATGGGGGAAGGAAGGGGGAAGGAGAGGGGGGTGGGAGATAGTGGGGAAGGAAGGGGGAAGAAGATGGGGGAAGGAAGGGGCAAGGAGGTGGGGAAGGAGATGGGTGGAAGGAAGGGGGAAGGAAGGAGATGGGGAAGGGGGAAGGTAGGGGGAAGGAGAGGGGGGGAAAGAAGGAGAGGGGGGGAAGGAAGGGGAAGGGAGGGGGGAAGGAGATGGGGGAAGGAAGGCGATGGGGGTGAAGGGGGAAGCGGGGGAAGGAGATGGGGGAAGGAAGGAGATGGGGGAAGGAAGGGAATGGGGAAGGAGAGAGGGGAAAGGAAGGAGATTGGGGGGAAGGAGGGGGCAAGGAGAGGGGGCAGAAGGAAGGAGATGGGGGCGAAGGAGAGGGGGGAAGAGACGGGGAAAAGAGTGGGGGGAAGGAAGGAGGGGGTAAGGAGAGGGGGGAGAAGGAAGGAGAGGGGGGGTGAAAGAGTGGGGGGGAGGAAGGAGATGGGGAAAGAAGGAGATGGAGGGAAGGAGGGGGGGAAAGGAAGGAGGGGGGGAAGGAAGGAGAGGTGGGGAGGAAGGAGAGGGGGGGAGGGAAGGAGGGGGTGAAGTAAGGAGAGGGGGGAAGGAAGGAGATGCGGGGAAGGAGAGGGGGAAGGAAGGAGATGGGGATGGGGGAAGGAAGGGGGAAGGAAGGAGATGGGGATGGGGGAAGGAAGGGGGAAGGAAGGAGATGGAGGGGAGGAGCGGGTGGGAAGGAAGGGGGAAGGAAGGAGATGGGGGAAGGAAGGAGATGGGTGGAAGGAAGGAGAGGGAGTTGAAGGAGGGGGGAAGGAAGGAGATGGTGGGGAGGGAAGGAGATGGGAGGAAAGAGAGGGGTGACGGAGAGGGGAAGGAATGGGTAAGGAAGGAGTGGGGGAAGGAAGGCGATGGGGGCAAGGAGGGGGGTAAGGAAGGGGGAAGGAGATGGGGAAGGAAGGGGGAAGGATATAGGGGGAAGGAAGAGGGAAGGAGATGGGGGGGGAAGAGGGAAGGAGATGGGGGAAAGGAGAGGGGGGAAGGAAGGGAGAAGGAGATGGGGGATGGAGATTGGGGGGAAGGAAGTGGGAAGGAGGTAGGGAGAAGGAGATGGGGGGAAGGAAGGGGGAAGGCGATAGTGGGGAAGGAGGGGGGGAAGGAAGGGGGAAGGAGTGGGGGAAAGGAAGGGGGAAGGAGAGTGGGGGAAGGAGAGTGGGGGAAGGAGATGGGGAGAAAGAGATGGGGGAAGGAAGGGGAAAGGAGATGGGGGAAGGAGATGGGGGGGAAGGAGATGGGGGGAAGGAGATAAGGGAAGGAGGGTGGAAGGAGATAGTGGGGGAAGGAAGGAAGAAGGAGATGGGGGGAAGAAAGGGGGAATGAGATAGGGAAGGAGATATGGGAGGAAGGAGGTGGGAAGGAAATGGTGGGAATGAGAGAGGGTGAAGGGGATAGGGGAGAAGGGGATGGTTAAAAGGGGGGGAGGAAAGGGGGAAGGAGATGGGGGGAAGGAAGGGGGAAGGAGATAGAGGGGTAGGAAGGGGGAAGGAGATGAGGGGAACGAGAGTGGGAAGGAGAAGATGGATGGAGATCAAGGGGGAAGGAGATAGGTGGGGAAGGAAGGGGGAAGGGGATAGGGGGGAAGGAAGGGGGAAGGAGATGGGGGAATGGAGATGGGGGAAGGAGGGGGGACGGAGATGGGGGGAAAGGAGAGGAGGGAAGGAGAGGGGGGAGAAGGAGATGGGGGGAAGGAAGGGGGAAGGAGATAAGGGGGTAGGAGATAGGGGAAGGATGGTGAAAGAGATAGGGAAGAAGGAGATGGGGGGACGGAAGGGGAAAGGTGATGGGGGAAGGAAGGTGGAAGGAGATGGGGGGATCGAAGGGGGAAGGAGATGGGGGAAGGAGAGGGGGGAAGGAAGGGGGAAGGAGATGGGGGAAAGGAGATAGTGAGGGGGAACGAAGGGGGAAGGAGACGGGGGAAGGAGATGGGGGGAAGGAAGGGAGAAGGAGATGGGGGAAGGGGATAGGGGAGAAGGAAGGGGGAAGGAGATAGGGGAGAAGGACATGGGGGGAAGGAAGGGGAAAGGAGATTGGGAAGAAGGCGATGGGTGGAAGGAAGGGGGAAGGAGATGGGGGGAAGGAAGGGGGAAGGAGATGGGGGAAAGGAGAGGGGGGAAGGAAGGGAGAAGGAGATGGGGGGATGGAGATTGGCGGTAGGAAGGGGGAAGGAGATAGAGGGGAATGAGTGGGGGGAAGGAAGGGGTTGGAGAGGGGAAAAGGAAGGGGGAAGGAGATAGGGGAAGGAAGGGGGAAGGAGATAGAGGGGAAGGAAGGGGGAAGGCGATAGTGGGGAAGGAGGGGGGAAGGAAGGGGGAAGGAGAGGGGGAAAGGAAGGGGGAAGGAGATAGGGGAAGGAGATAATGGGGGAAGGAAGGGGGAAGGAGAGGGGGGAGGGAGATAGTGGGGAAGGAAGGGGGAAGGAGATGGGGAAGGAAGGGGCAAGGAGCTGGGGAAGGAGAGAGGAGGGAAGGAAGGGGGAGGAAATTGGGGGAAGGAGATGGGGGAAAGGAAGGGTGGATGGAGATAAGCGGGAAGGAAATGGGGAAGGAGATGGGGGAAGGAAGGGGGGATGGAGGTAAGGGGGAAGGAGATAGTGGGAAGGAGATAAGGGGAAAGGAGATGGGGAAAGGAGATGGGGAGTAAGAAGATAGGGGGAAGGAGATAGGGGGAAGGAACGTGGAAGGAGATGGGGTTTGGGTTTGGAGTTGGGGGTTTGGTGATGGGGAGGTTGAAGACGTGGGGGTTGGTGTGGAAGGAGATGGTGGGAAGGAGATGGGGGGAAGGAGGGGGCTGGAGATGCGAGGAGTTGGTCGGTGAGAGGGGGAAGGAGATGTGGCGAAGTAGATAGTGGGAGAACGAAGGGGAAGGAGATAGGAGGAACGGAGATGTGGGGAAGGAAGGGGGAAGGAGATGGGGGGATGGTGATGGGGGTGAAGGAGGGGGGAAGGAGATGGGGAGAAGGAGATTGGGGAAAGAAGGGGGAAGGAGATAGGGGGAAGGAGATGGAGGTGAAGGAGATGGGGGAAGGAGATGGGGAAGGAAGGGAGAAGGAGATGGGGAAAGGCTATGGGGGGATGGAAGGGGGAAGGAAGGGGGAAGGAGATAGGGGGAAGTAGATAGTGGGGGAACGAAGGAGAAGGAGGGGGAAGGAGATGGGTGGGAAGGAAGGTGGAAGGAGATAGGGGAGAAGGACATGGGGGGAAGGAAGGGGAAGGAGATTAGGGGGAAGGAGATAGGGGGAAGGAAGGGGGGAGGAGATGGGGAAAGGAAGGGGGAAGGAGATAGGGGGATGGGGATGGGGGAAGGAAGTGGCAAGGAGATAGGGGAGAAGAAGATGGGGGAAGGAAGGGGAAGGAGATGGGGGAATGAATGGGGAAGGAGATGGGGGTAAGGAAGGGGGAAGGAGAGGGGGAAAGGAAGGGGGAAGGAGATGGGGGAAGGAAGGGAGAAGGAGATGGGGGAAGGGGATAGGGGAGAAGGAAGGGGGAAGGAGATGGGGGGAAGGACATGGGGGGAAGGAAGGGGAAAGGAGATTGGGAAGAAGGCGATGGGTGGAAGGAAGGGGGAAGGAGATGGGGGGAAGGAAGGGGGAAGGAGATGGGGGAAAGGAGGGGGGGAAGGAAGGGAGAAGGAGATGGGTGGATGGAGATTGGCGGTAGGAAGGGGGAAGGAGATAGAGGGGAATGAGTGGGGGGAAGGAATGGGGTTGGAGAGGGGAAAAGGAAGGGGGAAGGAGATAGGGGAAGGAAGGGGCAAGGAGGTGGGAAGGAGGTAGGGAGAAGGTGATAGGGGGAAGGAAGGGGGAAGGAGATGGGGGAAGGAAGGGGGAAGGAGATGGGGGAAGGAAGGGGGAAGGAGATAGAGGGGTAGGAAAGGGGAAGGCGATAGTGGGGAAGGAGGGGGGGAAGGAAGGGGGAAGGAGAGGGGGAAAGGAAGGGGGAAGGAGATAGGGGAAGGAGATAATGGGGGAAGGAAGGGGGAAGGAGAGGGGGGAGGGAGATAGTGGGGAAGGAAGGGGGAAGGAGATGGGGGAAGGTAGGGGCAAGGAGCTGGGGAAGGAGAGAGGAGGGAAGGAAGGGGGAGGAGATTGGGGGAAGGAAGGTGGAAAGATATAGGGGGGAAGGAGATGGGTGGAAGGAAGGGGGAAGGAGATGGGGGAAGGAGATGGGGGGAAGGGGATATGGGAGAAGGAGATAGGGGAAAGGAAGGGGGGGATGGAGATAAGGGGAAGGAGATAGGGGGAAGGAGGTAAGGGGGAAGGAGATAGTGGGAAGGAGATAAGGGGAAAGGAGATGGGGAGTAAGAAGATGGGGGAAGGAGATAGGGGGAAGGAATGTGGAAGGAGATGGGGTGAAGAGATGGGGGGAAGGAGATGGGGCGAAGGAGGGTGGAAGGAGATGGGGGGGAAGGAGATGGGGGAAGGAAGGGGGAAGGAGATAGGGGCAAGGAGAAAGGAGGGGAAGGAGATGGGGGAAGGAAGGGGGAAGGAGATAGGGGAAGGAAGGGGGAAGGAGATGTGGCGAAGTAGATAGTGGGAGAACAAAGGGGAAGGAGATAGGGGGAACGGAGATGGGGGGAAGGAAGGGGGAAGGAGATGTGGCGAAGTAGATAGTGGGAGAACGAAGGGGAAGGAGATAGGGGGAACGGAGATGGGGGGAAGGAAGGGGGAAGGAGATGGGGGATGGTGATGGGGGTGAAGGAGGGGGGAAGGAGATGGGGGAAAGAAGGGGGAAGGAGATAGGGGAAGGAGATGGAGGTGAAGGAGATGGGGGAAGGAGATGGGGAAGGAAGGAAGAAGGAGATGGGGAAATTCTATGGGGGGATGGAAGGGGGAAGGAAGGGGGAAGGAGAAGGGGGTAGGAAGGGGGAAGGAGATGGGGGAAGGAGATAGGAGGGAAGGACATAGGGGATAGGAGATCGGGGAGAAGGAGATAGGGGAAGGAGATGGGGAAGGGGATATGGGAGAAGGAGATAGGGGAAAGGAAGGGGGGGGATGGAGATAAGGGGGAAGGAGATAGGGGGAAGGAGGTAAGGGGGAAGGAGATAGTGGGAAGGAGATAAGGGGAAAGGAGATGGGGGAAAGGAGATGGGGAGTAAGAAGATGGGGGAAGGAGATGGGGGAAGGAATGTGGAAGGAGATGGGGTGAAGAGATGGGGGGAAGGAGATGGGGCGAAGGAGGGTGGAAGGAGATGGGGGGAAGGAGATGGGGGAAGGAAGGGGGAAGGAGATAGGGGCAAGGAGAAAGGAGGGGAAGGAGATGGGGGAAGGAAGGGGGAAGGAGATAGGGGAAGGAAGGGGGAAGGAGATGTGGCG